>NC_057729.1:48250279-48284741 GCF_004010195.1 Chiloscyllium plagiosum
TTCTACAACTCAATGAAGTCCAGTTGAAGGCCGAGATTGATAGATTCTTGTTGTCTAGAGGAATTAAGGGCTACGGGGAGAACGCTGGTAAGTGGAGCTGAAATGCGCATCAGCCATGATTGAATGGCGGAGTGGACTCGATGGGCCGAATGGCCTTACTTCCACTCCTATGTATTATGGTCTTATGGTCTAAACATGGACAAAAGAGCTGATTTTGATTTAATTTGATTTATTATTGTCACATGAACTGAGATACAGTGAAATGTATTGTTTCGTATGCGAACCAGACAAATGATACCTTGAATATGTGCATCAAGTTAATAGAACAGAAGTCAGAATATAGTGTTACAGCTAGGTGCAGAGCAAGATCAATGTTAATACATGAGAGGTCTATTCATAAGTCTGATAACAGTGGGGAAGAAGCTGTTTTAGATCTTGTATATGTAGGGTCGGAGGGGGGTCTTTGATTATATTGATTGCTTCCCCAAGGCAGCAGGAAGTGTAGACTGAGTCAATGGATGGAAGGCTGGTTTTTGTGATTAACTGGGCTGCATTCACAACTCTGTGTTACTTCTTGTGGCCTTAGCCATAGCAGTTGCCTGACCAAGCTGTGATGCTGGATAGGATGTTTTCTACGGTACATTTATAAATGTTGGTAAGAGTCATTGTGGACATGCCGAATTTCCTCAGCTTTCTGAGGAAGTGGAGATGTTGGCATGCTTTCTGGACTGTGGTATCACCGTGGATGGACCTGGACAGATTGTTGGTGATATTTACTCCGAGAAACTTGAAGTTCTCAACCATCTCAGCACCATTGATACAGACATGGGCGTGCCCTCCACTCTGCTTTCTGAAGTTAATGATCAGCTCCTTCATTTTGCTGACATTGAGGGCGAGATTGTCATCTTTACACCCATGCCACGAAGTTGTCTATTTCTTTCCAGTACTCTGTCTCGTTGTTGTTTAAGATCCACACCACTGCAGTGGTGTTGTCAGCAAACTTGTAAATGGAATTTCAGAGGCGAGGTGTGAGTAACAACATCAAGGCCACTTTCAACCGGGTATGAAAATGGGCCCTACCAAAACTGGAATCCATGGTCATCAAGGGGCAAGTTCAAGTCATACCCGGCACGTTAGAAGATGGTTGTGGTTGTTGGAAGTCTGTCATCTCAACTCCAGGACATCTCTGCAGGAGTTCCCCAGAGTAGTGTCCTAGGCCTTAACCCTCTTCTGCTGCTTTATCTATGGTCTTCCCTCAATTGTAAGGTCAGAAGTGGGGATGTTCACTGATGATTGCACAATGTTCAGCACCATTTGTGACTCCTCAGATACTGATGCAGTCCATGTTCAAAGACAACAAGATCTGGCCTTGGGCTGACAAGAGGCAAGTAAGACTGATGCCACACAAATGCTAGTCTATGACCATCTTCAACGAGAGATAACCTAAACATTGCTCCTTGACATTCAATGGTGTTGCCATCACTGAATTTGCTGTTATGAGCATCCTTGGGGTTACCATTGACCAGAAACTCAGTTGAACTTCTCACATAAATAGACTGACTACAAGAGCAGGTCAGAGGATAGGAATACTGCAGCGAGTAACTCACCTCCTGACTCCCCAAAGCGTCTACAAGGCACAAGCCAGGAGTGTGATGCAATATTCCCTACTTTTCCGAATGGACAATAACACTCAAGAAGCTTGACACCGTTCAAGACAAAGCAGCCCACTTGATTGGCACCACATCCACAAGTATCCACTCCCTCCACCACTAACGCTCAACAGCAGCAGTATGTACTATCTACAAGATGGACTGCAAGATTAACCAAGATCCTTAGCACCACACAAACCTACAACCATTTCCATCGAGGCGGTCTAGGGTGGCAGAATCATGGGAACACCACCACCACTGCAAGCCACTCAGACTTGGAAATATATTGCTGTTTCTTCTCTGTCGCTGGGTTAAGATCCTAAAATTCCCTTCCTAAAAGCATTGACGGTCAACTCACAGCAAGAGGACTACAGTGGTTCATGAAGGCAGTTCACCATCACCTTCTCAAGGGCAACTAGGGACGGGCAATAAATGCTGGCCCAGCCAGCGACGCTAATGTCTCGCAAGTTTAAAAAAAAATTAGGAATAGACAATAAACACTGATCTAGCCAGTGATACCCTTATTCTGAGAACAATAATTTAAAAATGTTACAATTGTAAATGTAGGAAATAGAGCACTTAGCACACAGCAATAAACATAAACCACAATGTGACAAATAGTAGATAATCTGTTTTTATGTTATTCATTGAGGGATAAATATTGTTCAGAACATTGGCGATAATGTATCTGCTATCTTTTAAGAGTGCTGTGGGATCATTTACATACATGAGGCAATTGGTGCTGGAGTTTAACGTCCCAACCAAAATATAGCACCTTTGATAGTACAGCACTCCCTCAGTAATGCTCTTGTGTATCACCTTTTTGAGTTCTGTGCCCAAGTCCTAGAGTGCATCTTGAATCTACAGCCTTCAGGCACTAAAAGTAGAAGTGCTACCAAATGAACCCCCACACTAAAGTCAAGACAAGGAAATGGAGGTTTCATGGTTGGGAGCTTTGAAAGGAAAAGTAAACAAATTGTGTCATCAATGCAGGACCTAGTAAAAACAAACAAAGCCCAATAATATGCCCTCCCAACAGAAAATATGCCCTGCTACTGAGCCGCACAGACCACATGTGCCATTAATGTGCTTCCCAGTCATAGAACCACAGAATCCTCGACCGTGTGGAAGCACTAGAGAGAGTGCAGATGAGATTTACAAGAAAGGTTCCAGTGCTGAGTTATAAAAATGGGAATCTTTTCATGGAGAAGAGAAAGTGTATGACTCGCTCCTGGATACTGTATGCTTTATTAACTGCTATCTCATAGAGTCATAGAGCTGTACAGCATGGAACAGACCCTTCAGTCCAACTGGTCCATGCCAACCAGGTATCCTAAAATAATCTAGTCCCATTTGCCAGCATTTGACCCATGTCCCTCTAAATTCTTCCTACTCATATACCCAACTGGACACCTTTTAAATGGTGTACAACCTGTCCTTCCACCTTTGACGAATTACACAAGGTCCCTCTGCTCTAGTGCCCCCCAAATCATCCATTAACCAGTGCTCTCTGTTTCCTGCCACTCAGCCAAGGTTGTATCCATATTGCTCCTGCCTCTTTAATTAATCTCTAACTTTCTCACAAGTTTCTTTGTGGAGCTGTGTATCCAGTACTTTCCAGAAGTTACATGTACACCATATAACCAGCATTGCTGGCATCAACCCTTTTTGTTGCCTCTTCAAAAAAGCACTGGCAATTTAGTTAAATGTGATCGGCACTTAAGAAACTCCAGAATGGCTGTCCTTAACTAGTCCATGTTCATCCCACTGAAGACTAATTATATCCTGAAATTATTGTTTCCAGAACATTTTACCACAATAGTGAAACTGATGAATCTGTACTTTCTTGGCATATCCTTATACTTCTTTTGATATGACTCAAGATCCATTGTGATGCTGCTGACTCTCCCTCTCTGAAATAGCCAAATCGAAAGCAAAATACTATGGATGTTGGAAATCTGGAAATAATAGCAAAAAGTGCTGGAAAAGCTAACAGGTCAGGCAGCATCTGTACAGAGAGAAACAGTTAATGTCCACAGATTGATCAGAACTGATCTGATGAAAGATCATCAACCTTAAAGCTTAGCTGCTTTTCTCTCCATAGATCGCTCAAGATATTCAAGAAAGTAGCTCACCATCATTATCTCAAGGGTAATCAGACATTAGGTAATAAATGCTGACCTTGTCAATGATAGCCACATCCTGTGAAGGAACAAAAAAATGTGATACAACCTACAAGAGTGATTTCACACTCTTGCTTTGCTCTGTGTGGAAATCAGGTCATCTAGATTAGATTAGATTAGATTACAGTGTGGAAACAGGCCCTTCGGCCCAACAAGTCCACACCGACCCGCCGAAGCGAAACCCATCCATACCCCTACATTTACCCCTTACCTAGCACTACGGGCAATTTAGTATGGCCAATTCACCTGACCCTGCACATCTTTGTGATGTGGGAGGAAACCGGAGCACCCGGAGGAAACCCACGCAGACACGGGGAGAACGTGCAAACTCCACACAGTCAGTCGCCTGAGGCGGGAATTGAACCCGGGTCTCCAGCGCTGTGAGGCAGCAGTGCTAACCACTGTGCCGCCCACAAATCTATAGGAAACTGCTTTGTAACAACTCCTCGTCTGAGTTGTAGGGAGAGGCTGAATAGGCTGAGGTTGTTTTCCCTGGAGCATTGGAGGCTGAGGGGTGACCTTATAGAGGTTAATAAAATCATGAGGGTAAATAGACAAGGCCTTTTCCCTGAGGTGGGGGAGTCCAGAACTAGAGGGCATAGGTTTAGGGTAAGAAGGGAAAGATATGGAAGGGACCTAAGGGGCAACTTTACCACAGAGATGGTGGTGCGTGTATGAAATGAGCTGCCAGAGGAAGTGGAGGAGGCTGGTACAATTATAGCATTTAAAAGGCATCTGGATGGGTATATGAATAGGAAGGGTGTAGAGGGATATAGGCCAAGTGCTGGCAAATGCAACTAGATTAGGTTAGGATATCTGCTTGGCATGGATGAGTTGGACCATAGAGTCTGTTTCCATACTGCACATCACTATGACTCTATAACTGTAAGTAAATATTTCGGCATGTTTTCAGGCATGGAACAAAGGGGGCATTCATAACTAAATGGAGAGAGGGGGCTATGGTTAACAGAAGACATGGTCCAGGCAGGTTTTGAAATGGGAAGGGATGTTTAAGGCACTGAGAAGTGGGTATAGGACAATGCTAGGGGAAGCAGTGCATGTGATTATATAACCGCAGCTCAAATATTATAGTATAGTCACCATACTTCCATTTTACTGTATGGAGACTCAGTAAAGTTGTCAGAATGGTGCTTGGGTCCCTTACTAAGTCCAATTGTAACCTCGTTGGGGTGTTAAAGTGAGTTTGGAGTATGGAGGTTGGGTGAGCTTTTGTTGTTGCTACTTGAAACCTTTGACTGTTTATTCCCTTATCCTTTCAGTTCCTGACTTTCCTGTTTTCCAAAGAAAACTCCATTTGGGATTCAAGGTATGATCAGGTTTTCCTGGAAGAGATGAGCAATCCACTATCCCATTACTGGATCTCATCGTCGCATAACACGTGAGTAATCATCACTGAATGGACAGCCATGTGTAGTCTCCACTCCTTATGAATCAAACCTCTTTAAAGCGCATGACCCGATTTCTAGTGGAAGTTTAAGGAACCTTGCCCATAGCCTGCAGTTTAGTCAATGTCTGTACTTTAGAATAGATTTTCTGAGTTCTGAACTTTGTTCTGGAAGTCTTATAACCCAGCGAGTAACATCGCTGTCCCTGAGCCAGAAGTTCTGGTTTCAACCCCTATTCCAGGAGTTAAGCCTTACGAGAGTGTGTTCATAACCAGGTAACTAGATTATTGACCTGTAAATCCTTCTAATTTGCATATGGCATGTGGTAAGTGAGGCGATTAGAAAAAAATGTAGACTAAGGGGGTAGACAATGTGTATGCTTAGTGTTATTACCCCAGCTAGACCTTTCCTGGAACTAGTAACAGCTTGTCACCAGAGACTCTAACTTGACTGTGTCCTTCCCCATCAAGAATGGTAATGGGGGAGGGGTTCCAGGTCAGCCCCTTCCTTCTCTCCATTCTGAAAGTGCAAGTCCACAGGCACAAACTTACCAGTATCTGGCCTACATGACCTCCTATAGCAGAGTCCAATCTGCCTTTTATCCGATATATCTTTGCAGGCACAATTTTTGTATGGGATGAGAGTGTTGCTAGGTAGGCCAGCAATTATTGCCCATCCCAGAAGGCAGTTAAGTCAACCACTTTGCTGTAAGAATGGCAATTTTGTTCCCTAAAGGACATTAGTGAACCAGATGGGTTTTTCCAATAATTGGCAATAGTTTCATCATGAGACTCTTAATTCCAGATTTTTATTGAATTCAAATTCCGTCATCTGCCAATGGTGGGATTTAAGACCATAAGACATAGGAGTGGAAGCAAGGCCATTCAGCCCATTGAATCCACTCAGCCATGGTTGATGGGTGTTTCAACTCCACTTACCCGCACTCTCTTCGTAGCCCTTAATTACTTGCGAGATCAAGAATTTATCAGTCTCTGCCTTGAAGGCACCGAACGTCCTGGCCTCCACTGCGCTCCGTGGCAATGAATTCCAAAGGCCCACCACTCTCTGGCTAAAGAAATGTCTCCTCATTTCTGTTCGAAATTGACCCCCTCTAATTCTAAGGCTGTGCCCATGGGTCCTAGTCTCCCCGCCTAATGGAAACAACTTCCCAGCGTCCACCCTTTCTAAGCCATGCATTATCTTGTAAGTTTCTATTAGATCTCCCCTCAACCTTCGAAACTCTAATGAATACAATCCCAGGATCCTCAGCCTATCATCATATATTAGACCTAACATTCCAGGGATCAATGTCAATGTCTGTACTTGCTGAGTCTCCATTGGACACGTGCCAGTGCCAGTGTGTCCTTCCTGAGGCGTGGGGCCCAAAATTGGACACAATATTCTAAATGGGGCCTAACTAGAGCTTTGTAAACTCTCAAACCTGGGTCTCCAGAACATTGCCCAGATCTCCAGCAATAATACCATTGCTTCCCTATTAAAAACATAAGCAGCTGGTTAGTGATTAAGAATGAGGAATTCCGAGACAATTTTTATTTTCTCCCTAGGCCAGAGGACAACTAACTACCTCACCAGTTGAGAGCAGCTAACTCCACATAAAATATGGATCCCATTGCCAACATCAATAATAATTTTTGCTAAAGGATTCTATACACAAAACTCCTGGAAGAAGATGCATACTGAAAGCAAGTGGCTAGCACTGCGCCAACTGGGTTGCTATATATGTGGTTCATGATCTGCCAGGCTGTTTTGCAGTTTGTCATTGTACAAGATGCTGGCTACTCTGGCATTTATTGCAGATGCCTAATTGCCCCAGAGAAAGTGATGGTGAGCTACCTTCTTGAATCAGTAGAGTCTTTCACTGGGGACAGTCACAGTGCTGTTAGGGAGGGAGTTCAAGGATGTTGATCCAGTGACGCTGGATGGTGTATGACATGGAGGGAAGCTTTCAGATGGCCCTGTTCCATTGCATCTGGTGCCCTTGCCCTTCTAGATGGTAGAGGTTGTGCATCTGAAAGGTGCTATTGAAGGAGCCTGAATGAGTTACTGCACTGCACCTTGTAACTGGTAAAAGCTGCTAACACTGTGTGTCCATGGTGATGGGAGTGAATGTTGAAGCATTGGATGGAGTGCCAATCGAATGGGCTGCTTTGTCCTGAATGGTGTAGAGCTTTTTGAGTGTTGTAGGAGCTACCCTTATCTAGGCAAATAGAGTGTAAAATGATGAAGGGCTTTTGCCTGAAACATCCAGCATCACACTCTCGACTGTAATCTCCAGGATCTGTAGTACTCACTTTCGCTCATTGTGGAAACAGGAGGTGAGCTATTCACTGCAAAATTTCCTGCATTAGTGGGCACAGTATTTATATGGTTAGTCCACTTCAGATTTTGGTCAATGATAATCCCCCAGGATCTTGATGGTGGACAATTCAGTGATGGTTATGCTTTTGAATCCTATGGAGAGACGTTTAGATTATCTCATGTTGGACATAGTTATTGCCTGGCATATTGGTGGCAAGAATGTTACTTATCATTTAGCAACCCAAGCCTGAATATTGTCCAAGTCTTATTGCATTTGGAAATGGATAGCTTCAAATTGGGAGGAATTGTGAATGGTGCTGAACATTGGGCAATCATCAGTGAACATCTCTACTACTGATCTAATGGTAGAGAGAAGGTAATTTTTGAATTGCTCAAGATGGTCGAGCCATCACCTGCAGTGAGGTTCTGGGAGTAAGATAATTAACCTCTAATGACCACGACCATCTTCCCTTGTGCTAGGAATGACTCCACCTGATTCCCATTGACTTGAGTTTTGCTAGGGATTCTTGATATTGTACTTGGTCAAATGCAACCTTGAGGTCCAGGCATTTACTTTCCCCTCCCTTTTGGAACTCAGCTGTTTGTCCATGCTTAGACCAAAGCTATAACGTGGTCAAGAGCTGAGTGGCCCTGGTAAAAGCCAAACTGAGCATCAGTGAGCAGCTCACTCCTGAAAGTTGTGAGCTGTACACTATATGAAACAAACACTGCACCTGTTGCTGCCACTTTCAGTATCACTGACAGAGATAGGCCTGTAAACAGGAAGTTATGTGACATAGCTGTGGGCAGAAAGGTGATGTAAAGAAATTGTTTGAACTGTACATCCTGGAGCAGCAGAAGGGAAAGATGTTATTCTACCAAGCAGCTTAAACTATAATGAGGTTTGTGTAACTTTTCAAGACATAAGAAATAATAGGAGGAATAGGCCTTTTGGCCCCTCAGATTTATTCTGCAATTCTGGTCTCTTCCCACAGTCCAAAGATGTGCAAGTCAGGTGAATTGGCCATGCTAAATTGCCCATAGTGTTAGGTGCATTAGTCAGAGGGAGATGGGTCTGGGTAGGTTACTCTTTGGAGGGTCGATGTGGACTTGTTGGGCCGAAGGGCTTGTTTCCATACTATACGGAATCTAATCTAATACGATCATGCTGACCTCCTATCTTAACTACACCTTATTGTTGTATCCTCATATGCCTAATTTCCTCATTGGCCAAAAATCTGATTTCCTTTTAACTTCACTCAACAACTGAGCAACCACAGTTCTGGAAACCAAGTTCTGGAAAGTGTGATTGGTATAGATAGATCAGTACAGACTCAATGGGCCAAAGTGCCTCTTTTGTACTCTGACTCCTACTGCTCCAGTTCTTAGCAAGAATCATATTGGACTTGAAATTTTAACTCTCTTTATCCCTCCACGATGCTCCCAGACCTGCTGCATTTCTCCAGCATTTTCTGCTTCTCAGTTCAGACTCTCTTTTCAATTGCTGTTCCAAATTCAGATTTTTTTTAAAAAACCTGACAACAAGCCGTAACATTCCACTGCCATCCGTACCGAAGATTGTCATAGCAGCATTATCACCACTTATCATCCCAAGCCTGAATACTGTCCAGGTCTTAGTGCAATTGTAAATGGAGTGCTTCGAATTGTGAATGGTGCTGAACAGTGGTGATTCAAGAAGGGAGCTCCCCACCACCATCTCAGTGTAACTGGGAATGTGTTTGGGTAATAAATGCTGGCTATGCTCGTGTAACTCACATTCTCCCAGTCAAACAATTATATTGAGGCAAAGTGACCTGAACAGCAATGTTCTCAATGTCATTTACTGTGACATGATTAGACAAACAGGATCTAGAATGAATAGACTACAAGAGTGCTCAACTTTATTCAACTCATAGTATACAAATGATTTGAGAATTTGTTTGGGCAGTATACAATTACTATTAGTTATAGTAAATAAAGTTGCCAAAGTCCTGGAGGACTGCCATTTCATTAGAGAGATGACTGGTTATGGTTTAACCTGAGGGTCACCATCCCTCAGATGAAAGGAGAAGGAAGGGCCTGTATGGTAACCTCAGCCAGTGCAGGGATTGAACTTGTGCTGTTGGTGTCCCTTTGTATCACAAACAAGCCGTGCAGCCATCAGAGCTCATTTGGGTGGCACAGTGGTTAGCACTGCTGCCTCACAGCGCCAGAGACCTGGGTTCAATTCCCGACTCAGACGACTGACTGTGTGGAGTTTGCACATTCTCCCCGTGTCTGCGTGGGTTTCCTCCGGGTGCTCCGGTTTCCTCCCACAGTCCAAAGATGTGCACGTCAGGTGAATTGGCCATGCTAAATTGCCCGTAGTGTTAGGTAAAGGGGTAAATGTACGGGAATGGGTGGGTTACGCTTCGGCAGGTCGGTGTGGACTTGTTGGGCCGAAGGGCCTGTTTCCACACTGTAAGTAATCTAATCTAATCCCCCTCTGTTTGTTATAAGTAGCAGCCAAATAGTTGATGTCACTGACTGCAATGGAACTGAACACAGGTGCTGCGGCTGACACATAGCTCATCCAACAACAACTGTTTGGCCTTACTGCCAGAGATGGTTTATTGCCACAGTGTCTAAATCGGGCATTCTTAAGGGTTGCAAGTGGACTGAATCTGGTCGCCGAGTTCGTGGACCCTGTCAGTGCCTGTGATGAATGCAGATCTGCTCATCCATTTTAAAACAAAGTTGTAAATAGTGTGCCATTACTCCTGTATATCTATCTCCTTGGCTATCTGTGTGATATGTCTATGAGTCATGCCGTCTCTGTTGCAGCTACCTAACAGGGGATCAGTTCTCCAGCGAATCCTCACTGGAAGCCTATGCTCGCTGCCTAAGAATGGGATGCCGGTGTATTGAATGTAAGCACATCAGTATGTCTTCCTGTGATCTGTTTGAGTTACTTTATTGAGCAATGTGTAACCCATTGAGTAGATCTGAGGTGCAGGACAGAGAGGGATGAGGAGATTGTAAATGGTTGGGGACATTGTCTGTTCGGCTTGGAAATGTAAACCTGAGCTCAGCCTGAACCAATGGGTTATCATATCATTTTAGTGCTCCTGTAAAGGATCATGAGTAATTGTTTTTATATCGAAAATCGGTTTCATAGAACAACACAGTACGGGCCCTCCGGCCCTCAATGTTGCGCCGACTTGTGGAACCAATCTGAAGCCCATCTAACCTACACTATTCCATTCTCGTCTATGTGCCTATCCAATGACCATTTAAATGCCCTTAAGTTCACGAGTCTACTACTGTTGCTTAGGTTTCCTGAAAGCATGAGAATTCAGCATTCCCTAATAGCACAGAGAATGTCAAGAAATTGTCTCAGATGGCCTACAGATTTTTCACAAGTTTCTAATCAACCTGCTCAGAGATACTACGATACTCCTCTGGAGCAGATGGGACTTAGACCATAAGCCTTAGGAGAAGAAATTAGGCCATTCAGTCCATCGAGTCTGCTCCACCATTCAATCATGGCTGATAAGTTTCTCGACCCCATTCTCCCACTTTCTCCCCTTAACCCTTGATTCCCTTGATAGTCAAAAACCTATCTATCTCAATCTTAAATATACTCAATGATCTAGCCTTCACAGCCTTCTGCAACAATGAATTCCATGGATTCACCACTAGCTGAAGAAATTTCTCCTTATCTATATTCTAAAAGGTTTTCCCTTTACTCAGGCTGTGCCCTCGGGTCCTTGTCTCAACTTGAACCGAGTTCAAGACAAAAAAAAAATTGCAGATGCTGGAATCCAAAGTTGACAAACAGGAGGCTGGAAGAAGACAGCAAGCCAAGCATCCTCAGGAAGTGGAGAAGTCAACGTTTCGGGCATAACCTTTCTTCAGAACCAATGACTTCTCCACCTCCTGAAGCTGCCTGGCTTGTTGGGCTTTCGAACCCAGGCCTTCAGGCCCAAAGATATGTTATTGCTGCATCACAAACACCAAGAGCTGAAGTTCTTTTTTACTACCATCAAATCATCCGTGTTTCTATTTAAAGGAATAACTTACAAAAACAGCCTGTCAAGGGTAGTGCAACGACACCGGAAGTGAGGGAATGATAGGGGAAAGAGGGAGGGGGCTGAAGTAAAATAGAGTTGGAGGGAAAAATAAGGCACTGCACCCCTAATGGTGCCCATCTCCCTCTGAAAGTTAACAGACACCACATGCTCCCTCAGAAGGACTCCTAGGCGTGAATGTAGCCTTGGAAGAGGGACAGTAGTCAGGAACTATGACACCCTCCATAGCCCACTGCCTGGACGTACTGGTGGCTACTTTGGGCAGATCCAGTAGCAGACCCACGGGGAGATCTGCCAACTTGCCCACCCTTCTCCATACCTGGCAGCCAAAGATCAGGAGCATGAGGTTGAAGTGCAAAGAACTCAACTCTTTAAGTACAAATGTCTAATGAGCATCAGCAGCTCCAGAATCGATTGGAAGCAGATCTGTCTGAACCTTAATGCAACCTGCATTTCTAACTCTGACATCAAACATGGTCTGGCCTGTTTTCAAAGGTATATCTCCATGGTGAGTGGTGGCTTCCTGAAGATTGGATCTAAAAAGAGGAATTAAACACAGAAATATATAAGAAAATGGCAATTTAGAAGTTTTTGTTTTAGGATCCCGACAGTGGGGAAACAGGCCCTTCAGCCCAACATGTCCACACCAAACCTTCAAAGAGTAACCCACCTAGACCCATTCCTCTACTCTATATTACCCCCTGACTAATGCATCTAACCTACACATCACTAAACACAATGGGCAATTTAACGTGGCCAATTCACCTAACCTGCGCATCTTTGGATTGTGGGAGGAATCAGGAGCACCCGGAGGAAACCCATGCAGACATGGGGAGAATGTGCAAACCCCACACAGACAGTCACCCGAGGCTGGAATTGAACCCAGGTTCCTAGCGCTGTGAAGCAGCTGTGCTGACCACTGAGCCATCGTGCCGCCCCAGTGATATTTAAAGTGATAAAAACAGAAATTGCTGCAAATACAGAACATGTGAGGCAGTACCACTGGAAGTAATAAAACAGAGTTAATATTTCAGGTCAGTCACCTTTAGACAGAATATCTTTTAATCTCTTGGAGGTACAGGCTTATGCTCTGTTGCTTAGCACCAGTTGTCACTTCATCAGAGTGACTGTAGTGCATTTTATAAAAATTCATTCATGGGATGAGGGTGTATCACAAGCTAGGCCAGTATTTATTGCCCATCCCAAGGGCAGTTTAAGAGTCAACCACATTGCTGTGGGTCTGGAGTAACAGGTAGGGTAGGTAACCTAAGAGATATTAACAAACCAGGTGGGCTTTCCCTGACAATTGATGATGGATTCATAGTCAGCATTAGACTGTTAATTGCAAATGTTGATTGAATTCAAATACTACCATCTTCCGTGTGGGGTTTGAACCCGGGTCCCCGGGTGTCTGGATTAATACTATAGCAATAGGACCAGTAGGCGATTGTCTCCCCTGTCTACATGGCACCGAGTCCATCATAACGCTGTGAGAAACAGGAATGGGAGTAGTCTGCTCGAGCCTGTTCCACCTTTCAGTAGGATCATGGCAGATATGACATTTCTCACATTCACTTACCTATCGTCGTAACCCTTGATCCCTCTTCTGATCAAGAATCTATTTCAACCTTAAAATAACACAAGGTCTCTGCCCCCAGAGTTCTCTGTGGCAAGGAATTCCAAAGATTCTCAACCCTCAGAGAAGAAATTCCTCCTCATCTCAGTCTTAAATTGGTGTCCCTTTATTCTGAGCCAGCCCATGTTTGACCCTTGAGGATAAGGATTTGAGCCTGAACTCACCTTCCACTGATGGTGTCAGTGCCCAGCATAGGCCCCTCAATGAGGGATCAGGTGCATCCACTTCTCATCCTGCATGTCTGACCTCTGTCTGGATGTCCACTGGTCCCAGACTTGTGAATATCTGACAACAACAAAGTTCTGCCGCAATTGGCACCTGTGGCAAAATCGATGGATGATATGAATTGGGGAGTACACCTGAATATTGAGCATTCGGATGAAGCATCAGACAGCAGTTGGCACTCCATCTGGAGTCAGAATTTGCAGGACAGATGATAGTCATGATAAAGGAGATTGTTCTATCAAAATAAACTGAAGATTGTTTTAATACCATTAAAAAATTTAGGAGAGATGTAAATAAACAGGGTGATTAATATGGGTGAATGGGCGAAGTGAGCACAATTAGTGTGTTTGGATCAGATTTGGACACACATTAAACCAATTGTAACTTTTCTTACAGTGGATTGCTGGGATGGACCCGAGGGAATGCCAGTTATTTACCATGGTCACACTCTGACTTCAAAAATCAAGTTTAATGATGTTCTGACTACAATCAAGGAACATGCCTTTGTGACTTCAGAGTAAGACTATCTTTTTGTTATCACGATAACCTCTGTATGTGGTTTGCCCCCATTTTGAATATATAAGAATCCACTCAGCAACATATTACTTCCGCAATTCTGTCCGCAATTGGAGTGAATAATGTTTTCATGCATTGTAGGCATTGGTCAAAGCGGTGAAAATCTGACACTATTTTAAACCATTCCGTTCCTTTTTCCTCTCTTCGCGGTGATTTACTGTCACAGAATTGGGTGATTACAAAACTGAAGGAGGCCATTCAGCCCATTATGTCTACTAGCTCGCTGCAAGAGCAACTCATATAGTCCCACTCCCTCCCCTTCACCATAACCCTGGAAATTTTTCCCTTTTAGCTAATGGTTCAATTCTCTTTTGAAAGCCATAACTGTCATTTCCAGTAAAGCCAATAAAGCAGTAAGTTATGAAGACGATGAACTAGTCTGTAAATCAGAGCTTGGTCAAACTTGTGCAATATTCTGCTCAGACAGCACTTTGACTATGCCAAGCCCCAGTCAATGAGACTTAAGGGAGACGTTTAAGACCTGAATGTGGTTCTTTATTTATTCTTTCTTGGGCAATGGGCCTCACTGGTAAGCCCAGTATTGTTTTCCATCCCTCATTACTCTGCTTTGTTCAAGGAACTATCCTTGTTGGACTATTTCAGAGGGTGGCTACATTGCTGTGGGTCTGGAGTCACGTGTAGGCCAGACCAGCTAAGGATGGTACATTTCCTTTACTAAAACCATATAGCCCCTACAGTGTGAAAAGAGGCAGTTTGGATCATCGAGGCTGCACCGACCCTCCAAAATGCACCCCACCCAAACACAGCCCTCTCACCTATCCTGGAACCCTGCATTTCCTATATCTAATTCACCTAAGTCTGCATGTGTCTCGACACTGCAGATAATTTAGCATGGCCAATGCATCTAACCTGCACATCTTTGGACCGTGGAAGGAAACCGGAGCAAACCCACGCAGACACAGGAAGAACATGCAAACTCAATGAAGTCATCCGAGGCTAGAATCAAACCTGGCTCCCTGGTGCTATGCAACAGCAGCACTAACCACAGAGCCACCAAACGATCTGAAAGGAATCGGTGAACCAGAAATGTTTTCATGACAATTAATGGTATTTTCGTGACCTGACCAACTAGTTCAGGTTGTTTGATTAAATTTAAATTCCACCAACTGGCATGGTGGGATTCAAACCCATGGTATCAGAGGGTTACCTGGCTCCTGAGATTACTAGCCTAGGAGCATTGCCACCATGCCACTATCAGCTCCCCTGACAAGACAAGTCTGAGTGGTGACCCAATAAAGGCCTTAAACATTGTGGAAGGGTTTGATTTAGAAATGGTATTCTCACTGGTGGGAAAGTTCAAAAACTAGACCCCACAAGAGATGAGAGTCTCATTTCCACGCAGTATATAATTCAGGAAAACCTGAGTTGTTTGAATATGAAACTCACTACCACAAAGAGTAATGAAGGTGAATAGAATAGATACATTTAAATTTAAAGTTCAACAAGCACCTGAGTAAGAAAGCAATTGCTGATGAAGAAGGGCACATTGAGGCTTGCGTTGAACTGTAACATCAGCATGAACCTTTAGGGCTGAATGGCCTTTTTTGAAGTTGTGCATCCTACACAAATCAATGTAAGGTCAATGTCCACCCTTGGAGATAGGCCCAGTGTAGAAAAGGTTGGGAATCCTGAACTGTTTAGACTGGTTTGCCTGAGAAGAGTTTAGATGGTAGTATTTAAGAAAATGAATAGCACTGAAGAGATAAATGTCAAAAATATTTCAGATACTTCAAGCGAAGGACAAAGGTCACAGGTTAAAAAGGCAAACTTAGGGTGAATCATGGAATATTTGTTGTCACAACATAGAGAGACTTACACCAGGACAAAAGAGTTTCAGCACCCTGGGGTGGGCACAAAAGAATTAGGTGCGTAACATTGGGCACTAGGACATCGATTCCATGCCAGCTGCCTATACTCCCATCTGCAAATTTACCACTGTGGGAGGCATCAGGTGGTCCACTCACCATTGGACCAATTGGGTGCATAAATAGCCAATCCATGGCCACATACTAACCTCCTTCAGCCATTGTTGCGATTTTATCCACTGTAGGGGTGACCACTGTCAAGTTTTAAGCCTGTCAGATGGAACCCACACCTGACCTACCACCCAGTCCCCCCCTCCCCTCCCCTGTCATGGTGAGGCCCTGGACTCACTTCAGCCTCTGAAGACCTTCCTTTGGTGATTGTTGCAGTCTCAGCAAAGGCCACTGCTCCTCGTTGTGCTTCTGAGACAAGGCAGCTGCCAGCAGTTTGATGGAGGCAGAAGGACTACCTCACATGGACTCGCCTCTGATGGTTACGCTGGAGAATGGAGCAGGGAGCTTGTGCCCAGATTAAAATTCGTTCTTGGAGAGAACTGATAGATAGACAATTAGAAACAACAATCCTTATTGTCTGCCTCCAGCAGGAGTTTAGCTGATTGTTATCGCCTGTATGTTTAAAAAAAACTGGGCACGATATCATGGTATTGAAGAAGCCAGCTGATATTTATTACAGCTAACAATTGTACTCAAACTTTACATTCTTGAGCACATAGGTGTCTGGGCTAACATTATGCTATTAGATTATAAAGATCAGCATGCTTCCAGTAGAGTTTCATGCTTCAATTGATAGTCATACAGCACAGAAACAGACCGTTCGGTCCAACTCGTCCATATCGACCAGACATCCTAAATTAATCTAGTCCCATTTGCCAGCATTTGTCCCATATCCCTCTAAACCCTTCTTATTCATTTCCCCATCCAGATACCTTTTAAATGCTGTAATTGTACCAACCTCCACCACTTCCTCTGGCAGCTCATTCCGTGCACACACCACTCTCTGCTTGAAAAGGTTGCCCCTCAGCTCCCTTTTATATCTTTCTCCACTTATCTTAAACTTTTGCCCTCTAGTTTTGGACTCCCCTACCTAGGGAAACGACCATGTCCATTTACCCTTTTCATGTCCGTCATGATTTTATAAACCTTTCTGAAGTGACCCCTCAGCTTCCGACGCACCAGGAAAAACAGCCCCACCCTATTCACCCTCTCCAACACCAGCTTAAACACTCCAACCCCGACAAATCCTTGTAAATCTTCTGAACTCTTTCAAGTTTAACAACATCCTTCCTCATAGCAGGGAGACCAGAACTGAACGCAGTATTGCAAAAGTGCCTTAACCAGTTTCCTGTGCAGCTGCAGCGTGACCTCCCAACTCTTAAACTCATCACACTGACCAATAAAGGCAAGCATACCAAATGCCTTCTTCACCACCACATGGCATCCCAACCCCGATGATCTTGAGATAAGACAGAATCTGAGACCTTTATACCCTCAGATCACAAATTATGGTGACTTCATAAGTATGTGTCTTGAAAGTATACTGATAACATGACCATGGGATATAAAAGAATAGATCATGAAATAATTTAACATTCAGCTGGATGTGGCGATGGAGAGACTTTCTGGATGGATGAGCTAAAATATGTCACATGCTTTTACTCAACCTCCCCCCCCTCCCCCCCCCCCCCCCCCCCCCCCCCCCCCCCCCCCCCCCCCCCCCCCCAAGGCCAGAAAGTTATAGACTAGAAAGTCAATGTAGAGTAATATTGATCAAAGCCTTGACGCTAATGAGTATTTACTAAACTCAGACAAAAGAGATAAATGAAACAAAAAAATTGCATACATTTATTTAAAATCTAGTTCTATGTTGTGTCCAGCAGAAGTTCATTGGCTTGCTTTAAAGGCTAGCTGAACCCATGTATGTAGGATTTCACAGTTGGGCCATAGAGTCATAGAGTATAGCACAGAAACAGACCTTTCGGTACAATCCATCCTTGCCGACCAGATATCCTAAACTAATCTAGTCCCATTTGCCAGCACTTGGCCCGTATCCCTCTTTACCCTTCCTGTTCATTTACCCATCCATTGACTGCTGTGTTGCGAGTACTGGATAGATACGTTTAGCAGCTATGTTCAAACAGCTCAGTAAAAACATTGGTAGCAATGGGACTCAGTTCCAGAAGTGTGAAATTTAGCATAGGATAAGGTGGCATTCAATGTCGTCTGAGCTGGTTAGGGAAGATACTACCTGAGTTCATGTGTGCCTGTTCTTTGAGATTTACCGTGGCGCTGTTGATTATTTGACAGGTATCCTGTAATCTTGTCCATTGAAGATCATTGTAGTATCGTTCAACAGCGCAATATGGCTAATGTTTTCAAGAAGGTGTTTGGTGACATGCTGCTGACCAAACCTGTTGACATCACTGCAGACGGGCTTCCGTCACCGAATCAACTGAGGAGAAAATTCCTGATTAAGGTCAGTCACTGCCATTAATGTCAGCTTCTTAGTTTGCTGAATGATCTTATGGAAGAGGAAGCTGTTTTTCAAATCATACACTTTCCTCTGCTTAAGATGTATCAAACTGACTGAGGTTTCACATTTATAGTATTGTTAGGACACGTTATAACTGACTGCATTGGCATAGAAAAACAAATTATTGTCATGTGTATTTTTTACAAAAAAATACAGTGAAAAGTTTTATAACCTGCCATACCATGGCACCTAAATGAATGACAGAAGTCGTAAGTAATAAGAACAAAAAAGTAAAAATTCATTCCCAGTTAATGGCTCCTGGGTTTGGGGTACGCTGGAAAATCAGGCTGGAAAACCACTGTGCACTGCTGGGCCAAGACCAAGCCACCAACCTGGGACTAGACCTCCGTGCTGGGACTAGACCTCCGCGCTGGGACTAGACCTCCGCGCTGACTACACCTCCGCGCTGGGACTAGACCTCCGTGCTGGGACTAGACCTCCATGCTGACTAGACCTCCGTGCTGACTAGACCTCCGCGCTGGGACTAGACCTCCGCGCTGGGACTAGACCTCCGCGCTGGGACTAGACCTCCGCGCTGGGACTAGACCTCTGCGCTGGGACTAGACCTCTGCGCTGGGACTAGACCTCTGCGCTGGGATTAGACCTCTGCGCTGGGACTAGACCTCTGCGCTGGGACTAGACCTCTGCGCTGGGACTAGACCTCCGCGCTGGGACTAGACCTCCACACTGGGACTAGACCTCCACCCCAGGCCAAAACCGCTTCTCCTGGTCAAGATTGTCACATTGGGAGACCGCCCCACCAGGTACCAGGCGGCACGGTGGCACAGTGGTTAGCACTGTTGCCTCACAGCGCCAGAGACCCGGGTTCAATTCCCGCCTCAGGCGACTGACAGTGTGGATTTTGCACGTTCTCCCCGTGTCTGCGTGGGTTTCCTCCGGGTGCTCCGGTTTCCTCCCACCATCCAAAGATGTGCAGGGTCAGGTGAATTGGCCATACTAAATTGCCCGTAGTGTTAGGTTAGGGGTATGGGTGGGTTTCGCTTCGGCGGGTCGGTGTGGACTTGTTGGGCCGAAGGGCCTGTTTCCACACTGTAAGTAATCTAATCTAAATCTAATCATTCTTGTCGCTGGGCCTGGCCAGGAGAAGACACCATCCACCAAGGTCATTTCAAGAAGGAATGGTGTCATAATAAATGGAAACCTTAAAAAACAGTATTGAAAGAAAACATAAGAAAAACAGACAAGATCCATGCTTCTGGGCTGAGGGCCCTATATGTTGTGCTATGACTCTTGCATCTTAGAAGTAAGCTGAGGAGGACATACAGCCCTGAGTTCCACTACTACTTCCAGAATTTTCTGGTGACTCGATCATTATTTAAATATAGGGCAGTAAATCTGTGATGCCTGCATCCAGTGAACAAATTAAAAATATCTGTTGCTATTATCACTTCACAACAATGTGTTTAACAGCTCAGACTGCCCTCAGTAGAAACAACTTAAGTCTTGATCTAGTTGAAGATTGCAGAAGGAAATGGCTCTTAGGTGGTGACTTTTGAGGTGATTGAAGCCCAGGTTGTCAACAGAACATACATACAGTAATATAAACATTGTAATTCAGTGGAAGATGTGCAAGGTTAGTGAAGGTTGCTAATTGTTTAAGAGTCCAGAAATGGAGACACTCATGGCAGCATGAGGGTGGGGTTCTGGACTTTGGTAATATTGTAGAGAGCAAGCTGAAGATTGGGGACTGTAGTGTAATGGTTCAGTTGCTAAATTGCCATTAAGAGGGCTGGACAAGTTAGAGTCATAGAGTCCTACAGCATGGAGACAGGCCCTTTGGCCCAAACTGGTCCACACCGACCAAAATGTCCATCCATGCTGACCCCATTATCCTGCACTTGGCCCATATCCTTCTAATCCTAGCTAGAGACATGAGAATATGAATGAATAACAAGGGAAATTTAAATTTAATTCAATAAATCTTAATGACTTTTGAGATTTGTAGCTCAGGTTGATAATAAGTATGTAAGTTTGCTTGCTGAGGTTAAAGGTTTCTTTTCAAATGTTTCACCATTATACAAAGTAACATCATCAGTGAGAAGCTCTGGTGATGCGCTGGTGGTATGTCCAGCCTCTATTTATAGGTCTTGGTTTCTTAAGGTGGGAGATGTAATTTCCGGTTCTTTTTTTCAAGGGAAGGTAGATAGGGTCTAAATCGAGGTGTTTATTAATGGAGTTCTGGTTAGAATGCCATGCCTCTAAGAATTCTCGTGCATTTCTTTGTTTCGCCTGTCCTGGGATGTGTATGTTGTCCCAGTCAAAGTGGTGTTCGTCTTTGTATGTATGTATAGAAACTAGTGGTAGTGGGTCATGTCTTTTGGTGACCAGTTCGTGTCCATGTATCCTGTTGGCAAGTTTCCTGCTAGTTTGTCCAATGTAGTTTTTTTTACAGTTCTTGCATGGTATCTTGTAAATGACGTTAGTTTTGCTGGTGGCATCTATTGGATTCTTTAGATTCATTAGTCGTTGTTTAAATGTGTTGGTAGGTTTGTGGGCTACCATGATGCCAAGATATCTGAGTAGTCTGGACGTCATTTCTGCTACGTCTTTGATGTAAGGTAATGTGGCTATACCTTTTGGTTGCGTTGTGTCTGCTTATTTGGATTTGTTTTTGAGGAATTGGTGGATTGTATTTATTGGGTACTCGTTTTTCTTGAAAATGTTGTAGAGATATTTTACTTCTGCTTTTTGTAGTTCTTGGGTGTTGCAGTGTGATGTTGTTTGTTGACATAATGTCTTGATGCAGCTCTGTTTATGGATGTTGGGATGATAGCTTCTGAAGTTAAGTATTTGGCCCGTGTGTGTTGTTTTTCTGTAGACGCTGGTTTGAAGTTCTCTGCTAACTGTACGTTCAAATGGGAGTCTGTTGTTGTTCTCCTCCTCTTTTGTGAATTTTATGCCTGTCAGGATATTGTTGATGGTATTGTATGTTTCCTCTAATTTGTTCCATTTTGTGATGACAAAGGTGTGTCTTCAACAAAGTTTGGGTTGGATAGATGGGAGGGCAGCTTGTTCAAGTGTCAGCATTACTGCTTCTACTATGAGCCCTGATATTGGTGATCCCATAGGTTTTCCATTGACTTGTTTGTAGACTTTGTTATTCAATGTGAAGTGGATGGTGAGGCACAGGACCACTAGCTTGAGGATGTTGTCATTGCTGATGAAGCTGGTGCTGTCTGGTGTTTGTGGTCCTAGTTTTCAGAGTAGTGATGCCAGTGTTTCTTTGGCCAGATCGATGTTAATTGACGTGAAAAGGGCTGTAACGTCAAAGGAGACCATTATTTCATCCTCTACTATCTTGGTGTCTTTGATGGTGTTCAGAAATTCTTGGGTGGAGTGAATGGAGTGGTGTGAATCTTCAATTAGGTGTTTTAGTTTTTGGTCGAGTTCTTTGGCTACGCTGTATGTTCGTGTACCAGGTAGGGAGCCTGTGGGTCTGAGGGGGGGCCCTGGTTTGTGTATTTTTGGTAATCCATAGCAGCATAGTGTGTTGGATCCATCTGGTTTCAATTTTCGGAAGTCTGTCCTGTTTAGTTCTCCTGATTTTTTTAAGCGCTGTTAAAAAGGAGGAGATTCTGTTTAATTACTGTGGGGTCGGGTTTATCGCCTCCTGCTAGTAAGTGTCAGTATCTGCAAGTAGAGCATTTGCCTTTTTAAGATAGATGAACATACAGTTAACAGAGAGCTTCAAACCAGCGCCTGCAGAAAAACAACAAACACCGACCAAGTACTTAACGTCAGAACCAATCACCACAACACCCACAAACAGAGCTGCATCAAGACATTATTTCAACGAGCGACGTCACACTGCAGCTCTCAAGAACTACAAAAAGCAGAAGAAAAATATCTATACAACGTTTTCAAGAAAAACGGGTCCCCAATAAACACAATCTGCCAACTCCTAGAAACAAACCCAAACAAAGAGACACAATGCACCCAAAAGGTATAGCCACATTACCTTACATCAAAGACATATCAGCAATGACTTCCAGACTACTCAGACCCCTTGGCATCATGGTAGCCCACAAACCTACCAACACACTTAAATAGCGACTAATGAAACTAATGGATCCATTAGATACCACCAGTAAATCTAACGTCATTTACAAGATGCTGTGCAAGAACTGTAAAAAAAAAAACTACATCAGACAAACTAGCAGGAAACTTGCCACCAGGATAAATGAACACCAACGGGCCACCAAAAGACACAACTCACTATAACTAGTTTCTATACATTGACTGGGACAACACACAAATCCCAGGATAGGCAAAACAAAGACACACATGAGAATTCTAACCAGGCATGGCATTCTAACCAGAACTCCATCAATAAACACGTCGATCTAGAATCTATCTACCTTCCTTTGAAAAAAAAATGGAAATGACATCACCCACCTTAAGAAACCAAAACCTATAGAGAGGCAGGACTTACGACCAGCACTTCACCGGGCACTCTCACTGATGATGTTACCTAGTATGGTGACGAAACGTCTGAAAACAAACCTTCAAGCTCAGCGAGCAAACTTACATACTTATCAATAAACCTTAGGTTTGGGATTAGTTGCAAGGGGACTCAGGTTTTGCAGCACTGTAAAGGATTTTAAAACTGAGGAGCTATAATAAGGAGGTTGTACCTGACATGGTGATTGGGAATTGGACTAATTGGGATCCTGTGGGAATGTTCCCCTCTTCATTCTCCATCTCTTCCTTCCTTGCAGCACAAGAAACTGGCTGAGGGCAGTGCCTATGAAGAGGTTTCAACTTCTACCTACTCCGAGAACGACATCAGCAACTCGATAAAGAATGGAATCTTGTATCTCGAAGATCCAATCAATCATGTAAGTGCCAGGTTTGAAATGTTACTCCAGTCTTACATTCATAAGCTGATGGTTCAAGTAGCAGATTCTAATCCAGCATAAGCAGCAAACCTCATTCGTATTGAAGTTCGACATTGCCAGTTCCTTACTTTCCATCTGTTTCAAATTGCTCCCTGCTTTACAAAAGTCAGTGACTCAATCTCGTAGGCAGCAGCTTTCTGATGTCTTAGTGAAGAGTCCAGTAACTGGTATTGGGCTGTTGGATTATGATGACCTTAACAGTTAGTCATAGTCCTGGTTGTTCACTCCTGCTCCTCCAATAGCTAGCAACCAAGAGTAGGAATTCTTAGATCACTTAGCTCGGATTCAAAGTGGCCTTATCCTAATCTGTAAGAATCAATGCCACAGCTTTCATTACTTTCACCCAGTGGATGTAGAGAGCACACCAGCTTCTCCTGCAAGTCACTCAGTTTGTCTGAATTGTACACTGATATCTCACTATGAAACATAGCCTCCAAGGTCTAAATCTTGAAACTGTGTAATGAGGAGCTCCTTTTAAAAATTCTGTGCATAGTTTATTTTCCAGTAAATATGGAGAAATTTATTAATTCGGACGAATAGATCTCCTTTAAATATGTTTTTTTTAATTCATTCATGGAATGAGGGCATCTCTGGCCAAGCCAACATTTACTGCCCGTCCAGAGGCAGTTAAGAGTCAACCACATTGCTGTGAGTATGGAGTCACATGTAGGCTAGACCAGGTAAAGATGGCAGTTTCCTTCCCTGACAATGGATTCATGTTCATCGTTAAATTCTTACTGCCAGATTTTTATTAAATTCAAATTCCACCATCTGCCATGGCGGGATTCGAACCCGGGTCCACGGAACATTACCTGGACCTCTGGATTAACAGCCCAGTGATAACACCACTGGGCGATCCCCGACCTATGTCTTGTGCTTGCCTCTTCAGTTCCAATCTTTAGAGGTTAAACTGTTTAATTTTGGTGTTTCAGCCATTACAATGGTGCAAAATAGTCTCACTGCAAATGATTTGGATCAAAGCTGGTGAATGACTTGATTATTCACATTAGCCAAAATAAATTGGACAGAGGTGGATTCCACTTGAATACAATTAAAAGTAGAAATTATAAGAACATGGACTTTAACCAACATGTTAGACTGCTATTAGTTCTGTGTATTAAGACCAGATAATAAGCTGATCATTGAACCAGGTGAATGTGTAAATTTAATTTTTGTACATTATACAAGAAATTGTTTCGCAAAGTTGACATTCCCCCGAATAAATATCCTTTTGAAAACAAGTGTCTGCTCACCTGCAAAAGTGACAACATGTCCAAGTAACTTCTGTTTTGAAAATTAGAAAACAGAAGACGGAATGTGTACAATGCAGTTTATGTTCTATTTGTACAGTCAAAGGAAGTGTTGGACTTTTAAATATGATAGGTAATCTCATCAGAAAATATTAAACTTTGCGACAACTTGGTAGATAAAACACAGAGCATACATTAAACATGACTGTTGCAGAGCAAGACTGGTACATTAGCACACCACCCCTGATGAAGGGCTTATGCCTGAAACGTGCATTCTCCTGCTCCTCAGATGCTGCCTGATCTGTTGTGCTTTTCCAGCACCACACTCTCTCTCCAGCATCTGCAGTCCTCACTTTCTCCACACCACGATTTAGTTTGGAGTATCAAGGTGGATCTAATTTTATCTTTGCTGCATTGATCGAGATATATAAATAAAAATTTTGGAGACCAAAACAGACCCTGATACCAAGTTCTGTTATTGCACAGTGGTTCCCAAACTTTCAATACCAAGGCACATTTCGATGATAGAAACAATTCCGCAACACATCCACTTTTTTAAACCTATAAAATGTTGTTTGTATAATGAATATATAAAAACATAAAACATTCTGTCAGCTTTATTTGTAGCCCAGGTCTGTTCTTTAACAACTTATTCCCAGTCATGGATCTGTTGTGATGTACTCACCACTTGGCATCTTGTTTGTTTTCCTGTGGTTTTTCTAGGAATGGAATCCACACTACTTTGTCCTCACGAGCAGCAAGATTTATTATTCAGAGGAGAGATCAGGGAATCAAGCCAATGAAGACGAGGAAGAACAGAGGGAGGTGAGTGAGCATCAAACTGCTTATTGTTGGATGCAGAACTAATCCAGATTGCACAAAGCAACAACTTATTACACAACATTGTGGTACACACAGCCTAAGAATCTGAACATGCCATATGTAGCCATAAAGGAGCACAAGATAATTTGAAGAATAGGTGTGGAAAAACAGATCCTAGATAGGCCCACAAGCAAAAGGTTTAAATGTTTCTTGGTTATCATTTGGTTTGACAGTCTGGTCTGATAGACTCATAAACATTTACAGCACATACAGCACAGAAGGAGACAATTTGGTCCATTCATACCTGTCATGAAAAACATCACTTCACTAATCCCATTCTGCAGCTCTTGACCCATAGACCTGGAGCTAGGGCAATGCAAGCTGCTTAAATGTTTCTGACTCAACCACTCACACATTCAGTGAGTTTCAGACTGCCACAGCGTTCTGGGTGAAAACCATTCTCTTCAACTCTTAACCTTCTTCCTCTTACATTAAATCTATGTCCCCAGGTTATTGACCTTTCTATAAATGGAAAAAAAAGTGTCTTCCTATTAACCTTATCAATACTTCATAAACTTACAGAGCTCTATCAGGTCCCTTCTCAATATTCACTGCTCCAAGATAAACAGCCCCAGCCTGTCCAGTCTTTCCTTAGAGTTCAGACCCTCCATCCCAAGCAGTAGCCTGGTAAATCTTCTCCTGTCTCATGTGATCACATCTATAGTGTGGTGACCAGAACTGCATGTAGTATTCACTTTGCAACCTCACCATCTTATCATACAGTTCTGCATAACCTCCTTGCTCTTGTATTCTGGTCTTCAACTGATAAAGGCAAGTGTCCCATATGACTTCTTCACTACCTGCCCTGCTACCTTTAGGGAATCTGTAGATGTACACACCAACGTTCCTGTGACCTTTAATACTTTCCAGGTTCCTAACACTCACAGTGTAATCCCTTGCCTCTCCAAGTCCATTGCTTTACATTGGTGTGTCTGACCAATCCATTGATATTCTCCTCCAGTTTACAGCTGTCGTCCTCCCTATTTGCCACCTCACCAATTCTCATATCATCCATGAACCTCTTGATCATACGCCCTACACTTAGGTCCAGATCATTAATATATAACCACAAACATCAAGGGCACCAATTTCTGCAGAACTCCACTGGAAACAGAATTCCAGTCACAAAATCATCACTCTACCATCACCCTCTACTTCCTGCCTCTCAACCAATTTTGGATCCAACATGCTACTCTGCTTTGGATTCCATGGGCTCTTACTTTCTTGACCAGTCTGCCACAAGGGACCTGAGAAAAAGCCTTGCTGTGGTTCATGTAGAACGCATCAAATGAATATCTTCATCAACACTTCCAGTTACCTCCTTAAAAAATCTGATCACATTTGCCAAACACAACCTCCCCTTGAGACATCACTTCTAACTATCCCCAATTAATTCTGTCTCTCCAAGTGCAGATATGTTCTAGTCTTTGGCAGTCCTGCACCCTAATGTCGATACAGTCCTCTTCCAATGTTAAGACCAACACAAAGTATACATTGAGTACTGTGTCTACATCCAGGTTACTTTAATGGTTCCTAATGGGCCTTACCTTTTCCCCAGTTCTTGTCTTGCTCTTTGTATATTCAAAACAACAACTCACCAATACTTTCCTCATGCACTCTCTAATTTTCCTAACTTCTTAATTTCTCCCTACACTATTTATACCAGTGGAACTCTGCTATGTTGAATTAGAATTCCTATAGTTTGGAAACAGGCCCTTCGGCCCAACAAGTTCACACTGCCCCGCTGAAGAGTATCCCACCCAGACCCATTACACCTAACTAATGCACCTAGCCTACATGTCCTTGAACACTATGGGCAATTTAGCATGGCCAATTCACCTAACATGCACTTCTTTGGACTATGGGAGGAAACCGGAGCACCCAGAGGAAACCAATGCAGACACGGGGAGAATATGCAAACTCCATGCAGACGGTTTCCCGAGGCTGGGTTTGAACCCGGGTCCATGGCGTGTGAAGCAGCAGTGCTAACCATTGAGCCACCATGCTGCCCTTGAGCATTGAGCCCACGATATCTGCCATAAGCTTCTCTTTGTTTCTTAATCCTAGCCTTTATGTCCCTTGATATTCAGGGTTCTTTGCTGTTGGTCCACTGTTTGTCTTTAGAGAGCATGTTTGTCCTGTACTCTCACTATTTCTTTCTTGATTGACTCTCATCGCTCGCACACATTTTATCTGCAAGTTGCTGCTCCCAGTCCACTTAGAGGATTGAACCTGTAGAAGGGTTACATCTGAAACATTGACTTCTCCACCTGATGCTGCCTGGCCTGCTGTGTTCTTCCAGCCTCCCGCTTGTCTACCCAGTCCACTTAGTTCAATTCTTAACTGATCTTAGTAAAATGAGCCTTTTCCCAGTTTTGTACATTTATTCCTAGTCCATCCTTATCGTTTTCTATCCTAAATCAAACTGAATTATGGACACTGTCTCCAAAATACTCACCTACAGATTAGCCTTTCCCCTGCCTGGGAACAGTTCCAAATGTTAGATCCAGGACTGCCATCTCCTTTGTTGGACTTCCTGCTTACTGGCTAAACAAAAAGGTCTCTTGGATGCAATTTAAGAATTTTGTTCTCTCCCTACCTTACACACAACAGTTAATACTTGGGTAATTCAAATTCCGTATTATTACCATCTTACCATTCTTACAATTCCATTAAATTAAATTGCATATTTGATTCGCTATCCCTTGCTGCCTATGTAACACATTGTTTGTTTTGCCCCTATTGTGGCTTTTAATTGCACCATGTGGCCTCATTTGATGATCCGTCGAAAATATCATCCCTCCTTCCTTCTGTAATTGATTCCCTTACTGAAAGCATGTTCCCATGACCTCTATCACCCTCACTATTGTTTCTGATCACTCTGTAAGCAGGAATGTTCCATTGCCAATCCTGCACATCTCTCACCCAATTTTCAGTCATACATATGATGCCGTAGCCCCGCAGCTTTTCAATTTTCGATCTAAATTCCTAAAGGTTCCTAAAGGCATCAATTCTCTTTCTTCCTACATCAATGGTCCCAACATGGATCATGATCTCTGGCTGCACCCTCCTGCTTCTGAATACACTGCCCAGGCCATCCTGCCTATGCCTGTCTACACCCTGCACTAACAAGTCCCCTATCATTATTGCTTTTCCACACTCCCTCCTCCTCTCCCACCACCCTGAGCAGCTAGATCACTCACCGTGCTGTGATCTTGATTCTGATTGGCCTCCATAGAAGAACCATCACTCTCACCATTTTCTTTGATCAAATAAGAGTTTCTGAACAAGATGCACTCTGGGAACTTCCCTCACTACTTGCCAGCTGCCCACATCTGCCTGACAGACACCCCTGTCCTATCTGCCTCCACTTCTTGAATCTGCAGAATGACCATATCACAAAAGAACCCCTGTCCAAGAACCCTTCAGCCTCGTGAATGTGCCCAGCTCCAAAATTCAGAGCAGGGGTTATCTCCTGCTTACATGATCATCAGGTGGATCTGAGATTCCCCACAGAGTGCAGGATGTGCAAGCCATTGGCCCGAACTCCCCAGACATAACTACCGAGAACATGGACCATTGCTTTTACTTTACCCTTCCTCCTACTTAAGTATAGATGAGAAAAATATTATGTCAGACAAGTAGCCAGATCTTTTAACTCTATCAAGCAAAAACAAAATAGTTTTGAAGTTCTAAAATATTGATGACCTATGTAAGGTTTTAAGCTGTACTTATGGTCTGGTAGTACATCTCTGATCCATAGCCTTCACAATCAATTAGATACAAAGCAAAAGGATGTCGGGTTTGCAATTGATTTTGAACAGACAGGTCTTGCTGACATGTGTTTTATCCACTTCCCTTCACATTTGTCAACACCTGATGCATAAAAGATCTCCCTGGTTGTGTATTTTTCTATGAAGACGTGTCATAGCCCAATAGTATGCAAGTCTTTTTACTTCTTTCACAATTCATTGGCCCACATTCACCAATTAACAAAAGTATCAAATAGAACAGGTAGCAAATGTTCTAATCAGCAATCACCAAGAGTTAATGAAAATTTTAGCTCTCCAAGAAACAAAGGGCAGATAATGTATAGGTGCCACTCAGAAAGACACAGTTGTGCACAAATTATTTCATTAATATTCTTTTGTCTGTCTGCTGGTCTTCGAATAAACTGAAGGTTTAATCTCTTATGATAACAAAAACTTAAACCTCACAAAACTTGTAAGAAAAATTGTTACCCTTACCTGATTCACGCTTCAGTAAATTTCTTAAGGTAATCCTTCCAAATTCAGAGTAAAGATGTGTAACTCTCTACCAGCTTTCACATCCGGGTACTCTTGCTTCCTGGATCCATTTACAAATCAGTACAAGTAAGGCCATGGCAGATTGACCTACATGCAATAAAATTTCAAATATCGTGCGCCTCTGTTTAGATGAGTAGCCACATCCAATTCAAGGTGATGGACTGTGAAGTTATTGAGCATATTAATGTAAGAAGTCAGGAGGTGTTGGAGGTTTTGATGGATTTAACATCCCCAAGTCCTGATGAGTTGAACCCAGTCTGTCATGAGAAAAGAGGGAGGACATTATAGGGGACTTGAGTCAACTTTTTAAATTGTCTCTGACCACAGGAGAGGTGCCAGAGGAGTGGAGCACAGCTAATGTGGTTCCACTTCACAAGAAAGGTGTTAGAGATAGACCAGGGAACTATAAACTAGTGAATCTAACATCGGTGATGAGGAAAAGATTAGAGAAAATAGTGAAGGAGAAAATTTCTATTTCAAGAGGCAAGATTTGATCAGGGATAGTCAGCATGGCTTTGTCAGAGGGAGGTCATGCCTAACAAATCTGGTTGAAGTTTTTGAGGAGGTGACCAAGAGGAACCTCAATTATCTGAAGGACACAGGCGAGGAGTATTCCACTCGGTTAATCGATGCCAGTTAACATACTTAGCCACGCATTGGGACCTTGCGATCTTGTTCAGATTTTCCGAAATTTGGTTAATCGAGTGCCGGATAATCAAGGTTCCTCTGTACATGGATTTCAGCAAGGAAATTGTCGAGGTTCCATTTGGAAACTAATAAAGATGGTAAAAGCTCACTGGATCAGGGTATCTAGGCATGTTGGATCCAAAACTGGCTTAGTGGCAGGCAACACAGGATGGTGGTAGAAGGCTGTTTGTGTGACTGGAGCCCGGTTTGTAGTGGTGTACAATAGGGATTAGTGCTGTGCCCCTTCTTATTTGTGATATACATAAATGATGTAGATGAGAATGTGGGGAGATGATAAGTTTGTGTAAGACACAAAGATTGGCCAGGCGGTTGACAGTGAGGAGGTAGGTATTAAGTTACAGGAGAAGATAAACAAATTGGTCAGATGGACAGATCAGTGACAGATGGAATTTAACTCTTAATTGTTTGTGAAGTGATGCACTTTGAAAAAAGGAAACCCCCAAGGATTTATTCAATATATGGCAGGATAATAGGAAGCTCAGATGCCTGTCCACAAATCCCTGAAGGCAGCAGCGCAGTTTAATAGGGGAATTAAGAAGGCATACAGGAAGCTTGCCTTTATCATTTGTGGCATAGATGATAAGAGCAGGGAGGTTATAGTGGAGCTGTACAGAACTTTGGTTAGGCCACAGCTGGAGTACAGTGTGCAATCTGGTCCCCACATTATAGGAAGGATTGTTTAGATTACATTCCTTACAGTGTAGAAACAGGCCCTTCGGTCCAACAGGTCCACACCGACCCTCCGAAGAGTAACCCACCCAGACCCATTTCCCTTTGATTAATGCACCTAACACTATGGGAAATTTAATTCACCTGACCTGCACATCTTTGGACTGTGGGAGGAAACCAGAGCACCCGGAGGAAACCCACGCAGACACTGAGAGAATGTTTGTGTGGAGTTTGCACAATCACCCAATGAATTGAACCTGGGTCCCTGGCGCTGTGAGGCAGCCGTGCTAACCACTGAGCCACCATGCTAGATATGATTGCATTGGAGGGGATGCAGAAGCAGTTCACCAGATGTTGCCCGGGATGGAGCATTTCAGTGATGTAGAGAGGCTGGATAAGCTCAGGTTGTTTTCTTTGGAACAGAGAGGTTTGAGGGAGATCTGATAGAGATGTATAGGATAGTGAGAGACATGGACAGGGTGGATAGAAAGCAGCTGTTCCCCTTAGCTGAAGGGTCAATAACAATTTTAAAGTGAAAGGCAGGAGATTTAGAAGAGATTTAAGGAAAATATTTTTAAGCCAGAGGAGAGAGGGGGTTTGGAATGCTCAGCCTGGGACTGTAGTTGAGGTGGGAAATCACACAACCTTTAAAATGAACTTGGATGAGTACTCGAAGTACCAACAACATTCGAGGCTATGGGCCTAGTATGGGAAAGTGGGACTGGTGTAGGTAGTAGTGTGTTTTTGGTGGTACAGTCTCTGTGGGCCGAAGGGTCTCTTCTGTACTGTAGAATTCTACAATGTAACTTGTCTGCTGGAGAGAGGAGGCTTTGGGTGGGTGAGATAACCCCATGAATCCTCCATCCCTCCACCAATGCCTGTATAAATGAGTATAAGGATGATGTGTGATTTGCCACCTCCCTAGCACTAATACTCTTCAATGTTCCAGCCGAGTAGTGGCACTGACCTTCATGTGACAGAGAAGTGGTTCCACGGGAAACTTGGTGCAGGCCGTGACGGGAGGCAGATTGCAGAGAAGCTTCTGGCTGAGTACTGCATTGAAACCGGGGCTCCCAACGGCTCCTTTCTGGTGCGTGAGAGTGAAACCTTTGTGGGGGACTACACACTCTCATTCTGGTAAGTCCTGACCATATCTTTATACCTTAGATGGGATGAGGTATACTAGATGTGGATTAGTGGTGTGTAGGATGGTACAAAGTATAATATATCAGAGATAGTTGAGAATGTGGTATGGTTCCAGGGGAGCTATATGGTACATTAGAGATAGTTACAAGGGGTGTGAAACTAATGGAGGAATACTATACTGGGAATGGGTTAATGGAATGCCATCATGTCAGATGATTTGTAGAAGTTTATATTTGAAGTGACTGTCTTATGAGGAGAGTTTGAAAAGATTAGGCTTGTATTCATTAGGATATGGAAGAATGAGAGGCCACTTTATTGAGACATGCAAGATTCTTAGAGGATTTAACAGGGTAAGTGCAGAAAGATTGTTTCGCCCGATGCGACAGTCCAGGACCAGAGGGCAGAATTTCAAAATATGGGAGTCATACATTTAAGACACAGATGTGGTGATATCTCTACAGTAGTGACTCTGTGGAATTCTTTACCACAGAGGGCTGGTGAGGCAGGACCATTAAGTATCTTCAAGGCTGTTATTGGCAAATTTTTAATCTGTAATAGAGTCAAGGCTTATGGGAAAGGCTAGAAAATGGAGTTGAGGATTTTCAGATCTGCCTCGATCGCGTTGAATAGTAGAGCAGACCCGATGGGCTGAATTGCCTATGTTTGCTCCTATGTCTTATGATCTTATGGTTTATCTAATGTTCTTCACCTCATTGTGCTGTTGAAGAATATTCACCGAGTCACCTGAAGTAAGGAAAACATTCACTTTAGCTAAGAAACATTTTTATGGTTTCATCTGACCAGAAGGCTGCAAGATTATGTGACATTACATTGCTTCCTGTGAGATTGTATGTTGTTTTATTAGCATATCACAGTCATACTTAATCCCTAATACTACACCTCCTCCTAAGTCTCGAATTCTATCCATTGTGTTACAGTTTCTGGGACAGTTGTGATATCGTTAAGGTTTATTGTGAATTATGAAATATAGGAATGGCAAGAAATGGGGCAGAAGTTTACAAGGCAGATGGTTCGGACCCCCCAGATAAAAAGTCAGCGACAAGCCAACAGACAAAGGCCATTCAGCTCTGTAGCTCAGTTAAGCAAAGCCACCTTCGTCTGGTCATTATAACAGTCCCTGCAGTGCTCGAGCCTCACAATGGATGGTGCTGACATTGCAGGCAAGTCCAGGAAGGGTGGTTGATGGATCCCAGAGTGAGGTAAGTCAGTGGGCTTTGCACAAGGGCAGTCTGTGACTCTAAGGAGTAGGGTGAGGCTGTGTTTTAATGACCATGTGGCTAGGAAGGAAGGGGAGAGGTACTCTCCTGGTGCGGTGTCTCAATGGACAAGCAGCAGTCTTCAACGATAGACTCGCTCACTTGCTTCCACCTGAAAGAACGAACTGCCGAGTTCCACCCAATTTCTCTAACGCTTTTAGAGTGTGTGCAGGGTAATACCATGGGCAATAGAGTTTGAACAAAATTAACTATCCCTTACCTACTCACATATGGTGAGGAGCTGGTGCCTTTGATGTTATAGGGATGAGCTCAGGGATGGCATGGGTTGAGCAACCCAACCTCTTGCACATGCTCCAAACTGCCCACCGAAGGCACAACCAACAATGGTATCTGGTTATTTGGTTTCTATTTTGTCATTGCTTCCAGACTGGGGCGTTTTAATCTCTGGTGAACTTCACCTGTAGCTTATTGAACAGAAATGAATGTATTTTTCCGGTCTTTTCAGGCGTTCTGGAAAGGTGCAGCACTGCCGGATCCATTCCCGTCAGGAAGCTGGTAATCCCAAATTCTACCTAACAGACAACCTGGTGTTTGACAGTCTCTACGCCTTGATAACACACTATCAACAGGTGCCACTCCGCTGCAATGAGTTTGAGATGCGGCTGACGGAGCCCGTGCCTCAGACTAATGCACATGAAAGCAAAGAGTAAGTATGCAGCAGTCCCTCCAGTAAACTGGGAACAAGCAGGGACTGTGTTCAGGGAGGTGGTGACAGTGAGGGGGAGGGAGGTGGTGGCAGTGACGGGGAGGGAGGTGGTGACAGCGAGGGAGAAGGAGGTGGTGACAGCGAGGGAGAGGGAGGTGGTGACAGTGAGGGAGAGGGAGGTGGTGACAGTGAGGGGGAG
>NC_057729.1:48285744-48322247 GCF_004010195.1 Chiloscyllium plagiosum
GGAGGGAGGTGGTGACAGCGGGGGAGAGGGAGGATGTGACAGTGACGGGGAGGGAGGATGTGACAGTGAGGGAGAGGGAGAAGATGACAGCGAGGGAGAGGGAGGTGGTGACAGCGAGGGAGAGGGAGGATGTGACACCGAGGGAGAGGGAGGCGGTGAGAATGAGGGAGAGGGAGGCGGTGAGAGTAAGGGGGAGGGAGTATGTGACAGGGAGGAAGAGGGAGGTGGTGACACTGAGGGAGAGGGAGGATGTGACAGCGAGGGAGAGGGAGAGAGTGTGCTCTGGAAAGGCCTTACTGAGTGTGTGGAAAGTAAATGACAATCTGGATTCTGATCCTGTAGCACAGCAGTAATCAGTGTTGGAGTTTTCTATTGAGAGAACTGGAACAGGAGCACGTAGTGTCATTGCAGCATTGCCACTGCCAAGTGAGAACAGATCTGAGAATTTGGCATTAGGCTGGTGATCGGACCCTGTCGTGCTCTGTTGGAAGGTACCACCATCAGAGGATTCATGGAGAGAGTCCTTGCGTGACTTGGTCCTTGAGTGGGACGTCTATTGTACCTTTGGCCTCTGCTCTACTTATATCCTGTCTTTCCTGGTGTGTTCTCTGTAGACTGCAAATCTCTTATTTCACTTCAGTCCAAAAAGTGGCACCCAGTTAGCTCTGTGTGAACGAAGCAGTTTTCTGCTGGTGCCAGCGATGGGTACTGCTGTCTTTTTGCAGAATTTACTGTAGAATTAATCTCGAAAGGAGCACCTGCCCTCTGCTGTTGACAGATCAGTCCAACAGGCAACATAGGTTCATTGTGTATCCGCTTCTTACACAACCTGCTGCTTTCGGTCTAATGCTGTCTCCTGCAAGGACTCAATTTCTGAACGATATTGTAAACATGATCAGTCATGATCTTTTTGATTCGACAGGCACACAGGGTCAAATGTCCCATTCCTCCACTTTTAAGAAAGCTAATGCAGGTACTGACTGTACACAGGGAGAAAGTGAGGACTGCAGATGCTGGAGATGAGAGCTTAAAAGTGTGTTGCTGGAAGAGCGCAGCAGGTCAGGCAGCATCAAAGGAACAGGAGAATCGACGTTTCGGTCAGACCATGGCAACACAACGCCTGGAGGAAGAGCGCCTCATCTTCTGCCTAGGAACCCCCCAACCACAAGGGATGAATGCAGATTTCTCCAGCTTTCTCATTTCCCCTCCCCCCGCCTTTTCTCAGTCCCAACCCTCAGACTCAGCACCGCCTTCTTGTCCTCAGACTCAGCACCGTCTTCTTGTCCTGCAATCGTCTTCCTGACTCTACACACTCCATCTGTCCTGTATGATTCTATTGTGATTATTTGTTATTCATGTATGGGATATGGGCATCAGTGGCTAGGCCAGCATTTATTGTCTGTCCCTAGTTGTCCCCGAGAAGGTGGTGGTGAGCTACCTTCTTGAACCGCTGCAGATTGACACACAATGTAATTAGGGAGGGAATTCCAAGAGTTTGACCCAGTGACAGTTAAGGAACTGTGATATATTTCCAAGTCAGGATGGTGAGGGGCTTGGATGGGAATTTGAAGGAGGTGGTGTTCTTATGTATCTGCTGCCCTTGTCCTTCTAGATGGAAGTGGCTATGGGTTTGGAAGGTACTGACTGAGGATCTCACGTGATTTCCTGAACATTACTAGACTTAGAGACAAGAAGATAAAATAAAATACCAGAGTATTTTAAAATACATCGAGGGCCAAAGGGCCTGTACTGCGCTGTATTCTTCTAGTCCTTAGAACGAGAGACAGTTGCAGAACCCATCAACTGTTAACAAAAGGATGTAAAGATACCTTACCATGGCAACCAATGCCTAGACTGGGTTAAACACTCAGTGGACAGCTGGGGACGAGTTATGGAGTGGAAGCACAGCAATACTTAAATTTGTATTTGTTTTTGAAACAAATGCTAGGAACAAAGTGAGCAGGTCATTTTAATGTTTCCCAATGATGACCTTTCATTTGATTGCTAGTGGAAAGGTATGCTGGAATTGGATGGACTCCTGAGCAGGTTCTCTAGGCTAATACCAGGGATGGAGTGATTGACCTGGGGAGAGAGGTTGCGCAGGTTGAGACTGTACTCTGAATTTAGCAGAATGAGAAGCAATATTATTGACACAGAGAAGAGACTTGACAGGGTAGGTGTGGAAGTCTAGGACCAGATGACATACAGGCAGTCCCCAATTTACGAATGTCTAACTTAGCTCATACTTAGAGTCATAGAGATGTACAGCATGGAAACAGACCCTTCGGTCCAACCTGTCCATGCTGAACCTATGCCCTCTAGTTCTGGACTCCCCAATCCCAGGGAAAAGACTTTGTCTATTTATCCTACCTATTCCCCTCAAAATTTTGTAAACCTCTATAAGATCACCCCTCAGCCTCCGACGCTCCAGGGAAAACAGCCCCAGCCTGTTCAGCCTTTCCATGTAGCTCCGATCCTCCAACCCTGGCAACATCCTTGTAAATCTTTTCTGAACCCTTTCAAGTTTCACAACATCTTTCCGATAGGAAGGAGACCAGAATTGCACATAATATTCCAACAGTGGCCTAACCAATGTCCTGTACAGCCGCAGCATGACCTCCCAACTCCTGTACTCAATACTCTGACCAATAAAGAAAAGCATACCAAACGCCGCCTTCACTATCCTATCTACCTGCAACTCCACTTTCAAGGAGCTATGAACCTGCACTCCAAGGTCTCTTTGTTCAGCAACACTCCCTAGGAGATAAATCCCCAGGACCTGCTCAGATGTACCCATGAACTCTGCGGGAAGCTAGAGAAGTGATTGCTGGGCCTCTTGCTGAGATATTTGAATCATCGATAGTCACAGGTGAGGTGCCGGAAGACTGGGGGTTGGCAAACGTGGTGCCACTATTTAAGAACGGTGGTAAAGATAAGCCAGGAAACTATAGACCAGTGAGCCTGACATCGGTGGTGGACAAGTTGTTGGAGGGACTCCTGAGGGACAGGATGTACGTGTATTTGGAAAGGCAAGGACTGATTTGGGATAGTCAACATGGCTTTGTGCATGGGAACTCATGTCTCACAAACTTGATTGAGTGTTTTGAAGAAGTAATAAAGAAGATTGATGAGGGCAGAGCAGTAGATGTGATCTATATGGACTTCAGTAAGGCATTCGACAAGGTTCCCCATGGGAGACTGGTTAGCAAGGTTAGATCTCATGGAATACAGGGAGAACTAGCCATTTGGATACAGAACTGGCTCAAAGGTAGAAGACAGGGTGGTGGTGGAGGGCTGCTTTTCAGACTGGAGGTCTGTGATCAGTGGGGTGCCACAAGGATCGGTGCTGGGCCCTCTACTTTTTGTCATTTACATAAATGACTTGGATGCAAGCATAAGAGGTAAAGTTAGTAAGTTTGCAGATGACACCAAAATTGAAGATATAGTGGACAGTGAAGAGGGATACCTCAGATTATAACAGGATCTGGACCAGATGGGCTGAGAAGTGGCAGATGGAGTTAAATTCAGATAAATGCGAGGTGCTGCATTTTGGGAAAGCAGATCTTAGCAGGACTTATACACTTAATGGTAAGGTCCTAGGGAGTGTTGCTGAAAATCATACTTGCAAACAGGATCCCTTTAGGGCTGTATTAACATTAATTTTAAGGACCCAACATGCAAACATGTGCTTGTACATACAAATGGATATTATATATTGTACTGTGTTGTGTTCTGACTTGTATACAAAATGACATTGGAAGTACTGAAGAGTGGAACCCATTCATAACCTGGGGACTGCCTCTCATCTCAGAATAGATGTCATCCATTTGAAACAAATTAAGAGGAATTTCTTCTCTCAGAGGGCAGTGAATCTGGCATTCTTTACAGCAGAGGGCTCTATTCACATCTGACACAGATCTTTAATCAGGTAAGGAATCAAGAGTCATTGGAGCAAGGCAGAAAATGGATTTGAGAATGATCAGATCAGCTATGAATGGCAGAGCAGAATCAATGAGTGGAATGGCCCACTTTGGCCCCAGTACTTCAGTGTTTATAATGAGGTCAACCAGGTGGACCTCATAAGAGTATGAGTTCCTGACTGGGGCTGTTAACCTGATCTAATCAGGGAGCCCTGGCTGACAGATAAGAACAGGAGATTCAGAGGTTCTGTTCACCCCGAGAGCTGGCTCTGGTAATTCGAGAGCCAGGGGAATCTGAATCAGGGATTTTTGATAAGGGTAAGACGTCTGGCAGAGGCATGTGACTTTGGTTTAGCCCTTAATGCGATGCTGAGAGACCATTTAGTATGTGGAATTAATTAATGTAACCTTGCAAAAACGGTTACTAGCTGAAGCCCAGCAGGACTTCAAACGGGTGCTACAACTGGTTTAATCGTTGGAAAATTTGGCAAAGGGAGCATGGGAATCACAGAGTATTCCGATGGAAATGGACACCGTCACCAGTTCGACTGAGCTTGGGGAACACCACTTAATCGAAGGCAATTGCAGCGCCTCACTCAAGATATATCCCGAACAGAGTGACTCTAGGTCAGCCCACAGCAAAACCTCGAAACAAAGCCAAGTCTCAGCCAAGTGGTTAACATTTTCTTCATTATCCGGGCCAGTAAGCCATTGCAGTTGCTGCTGGTATGTAGACTTGACAGCAAAAGGTTCCCACTGGACCTAAACTGAGTAAGAGAACTCATAGGCCAGTATCCAGGAGAGTGCACAGGAACAGTTCAATTGCTTAGCAACATCCAAATCAGAACCAATCAAAATAAACATCTGGTTAAATGGTCACTCAGTTCCAATGGAGGTTGATACCGGCATGGCTGTTTTGGTGTTAGCAGAACTAGTTTTTAACAAAATTCGCTCTGGATTCCAACCTTTAAGTTTATGTGAGACATTGGCTCGACTTGGAACCAAATCTGGAGAATACTTCCAGATTAAGGATACAACTTAGGTTCTGGTCTCATATCAGAAGCAACTGGTTCAGTTACTGCTGATTGTGGTAGGCCCAAGCTTTATGGGGCGAAATTGGTGAAGGAAAGTTCACCTCGATTGGTTCAACGTTTTTCGATTAGGAAATGGCTGCCTGTGTAAAGTCCTAATTAAACATCAAAGGAGCCAAGGCCACCTTACATCTTGACCAGGAAACAATTCCTCGACTCTGCAAGGCCCGCCCAGTGCCATTTGGCTCCCAGGTGAAAGTAGAGGCAGAAATCAGAAGGCTGGAAAACGAAGGATTAGCAAACCAGTCAGGTGGCATGGTGGCTCGGTGGTTAGCACTGCTGCCTCACAGCGCCAAGGACCCGGGTTCAATTCCTGCCTTGGGCGACTGTCTGTGTGGAGTTTGCACATTCTCCCCGTGTCTGCGTGGGTTTTCTCCGGGTGCTCTGGTTTCCTCCCACAATCCAAAGATGTGCAGGGCAGGTGAATTGGCCATGCGAAATTGCCCATAGTGTTAGGTCAGGGGTAAATATAGGGGAATGGGTCTGGGTGGGTTACCCTGCAGAGGTTCGGTGTGGACTTGTTCGGCCGAAGGTCCTGTTTCCATACTTTAGGGAATCTAATCTAATCTAATCAGTCAAGTTTGTGGAAAGGGCAGCACCAGTCGTACTGAGTGTGAAGTCGGTTCACTTTTCTGAGGATTTCAAACAAATGGTAAACCACTTCTCCCAGCTGGATAAATGCCCAATCACTCTCAGTAGAGGACAGGATATTAATATGAGTTGCAGGATGAGTTCCAGATACTGGCAGAACTCCACTGAGGTCATCTAGGTGTTTCCAAAATGAAGCTATGTCTGGTGATCAGAATTGGACGCAGACAACACAGCATTGGTAAGCCAATATCCACAGTGCTGACAGATAAGAATTATCACCAGCAGCTCCCGTACGTTCGTGGGAATAGCTCAGTAAACCCTGGACTCTTGTTACATATTGACTGTGCAGGTCCTTTCATAGGCTCAATATTCTCAGTCATTGTGGATGCCCACTCAGAATGGCTGGATGTGCACAGAGTTCATTTGGCAAATACTGGGATGCTGATCGAAAAGCTGTGCTCGTCTTTTGCAGTACATGGGCTCCTGGAAGTTTTGATCACAGATAGCCATGGCCTTCCAGTGGAAATTTGAGTACTTCCTAAAGTCGAATAATACTCATCATATAAGGAGTGCTCCATACCATCCATCATCCAATGATCTGGCAGAGACAGCAGTCCAAACCTTGAAGGCTGGCTTAAAGAAACAGCCTACAGCTTCACAGTCCCAGTTCCTGTATTTATAGAAGCAGCCCTCAGGCAACTACAGGGATAGCTCCAGCAGAGTTGCTAATGGGGAGAAGATTTCACACTGAGTTAAATCTGATCTTCCTGAACCTTGGTGAGAGGAGAGGGAAATGGTATCAGGAATATCAATGCTCCATGAAGTGAGAGAGACAGTTTACTTTAGGGGATGAAGCTTGGTGTGGGAATCACGGGAATGACCCTGCATGGATAAGAGGCATGGCAGCACAGGGTCAGGTCCAGTGACATGTAACGTTTGGGTAGATGCAACAGGCACGTGGCCCATAGGAAAGCAGCAAACACACAAACAGTGTGAGACCAAAACAACCTATTTGATTGTTCTGGACCTATGAGCTCACCCTCTCCGTCAAAGTTGAAGATACCTCGAAATGTGAGATGGACACGGCGAATGTCACCACCTCAATGCCTTTGCCGCCTGAAAAGAAGAATGCATTTGTTTTGAGATGCTCTGGGCGCAAGAGATGAGCTACTATGCGTTATACACCGCCCATATCAGATGCAGGGTTGGAGGCACATGACCAGGTGCTAAAACGCCCCAGGAAGAGCTACAAATAAAACAACTGGCTATGTCCTTGGACTCAGAAGGGGGAGGCGTGTAGGGATTGTTGCAAGGTCAGCCAGGTGGGCCTCATAGAATATGAGTTGGCTGATTGGGGCTGTTAATCTGGTCCTATCAGGGAGCCTTGGCTGACAGATATAAACAGGAGTGTCACTGGCCACCCGGGTGTTTTCCTATCTTCCTGGTGGTGGAAATTGAATAAAGATTCGTGCACTTTGTGTCTCTCACTGTGTCTCACACCTGCACACACACACCATGGGTGCTGGAGAAATAAAAATAAGCACTACCGCAGTTAGGCGGTAGTGTGGGGGTTAGAAAAAAAGGAAAAATAAATATAACAGGAGAATTGCCCTTTGATGTGAAGGGCACTAAAAAAAAAACAGTGTCACTGGCCACCCGGGTGTTTCCTATCTTCCTGGTGGTGGAAATTGAGTAAAGATTCTTGCACTTTGTGTCTTTCACTGTGTCTCACACCTGCACACACACACCATGGGTGCTGGGGAAAAACTAAGCACTACCGCAGTTAGGCGGGAGTGTGGGGATTAATAAATAAATAAACAGGAGTGTCAACATGACGTTCTGGCTTAGTTGGTTAAAGTACTAGCTCGCTAAACAGTGAAATTTGGGGTTCAAATCCTAGCTGTGCCTACACCTCACATGAACAGATAAGAAAAAAAATTTAAATAAACAGGAGTGTCAGAGGTTCTGTTTACTCTGGGATCTTTATCAGTGTCAATAAAAGGTGACTTGGTCTCAGGATACCAGTCTCTGGGAGTTATTCAATCCACCTTGTGGTATTATCATTGATCTACAGTCCTGCTGAGAGTTTCCAGCATTTTCTGTCCTCATTTCAGATTCCCAGCATCTGTATTGTTTTCCTTTTGTTTGGGGTTGTCGTGTGTGTTATGCTTTGATATTTCCAGGCTGGGAAAATGAGCCTGGTCTTTAATGGTTAACGGACATCACTTCCATTGTACCATGTTTTACCAGCTTCATTCTTTCATACCCAGGTGGTACCATGCCAACCTATCACGATCAGAGGCGGAGCATATGCTAATGAGGGTGCCACGAGATGGAGCCTTCCTCGTTCGTAAACGGAACGAGCCCAATTCATACGCAATCTCCTTCCGGTAAGTGTTATTGTGAATTGCATCCTGGGATGTGGGCAACACTGATGAAACCCTATTTGTTGATCATTCATCATTGCCCTGTGAACATTAAGTCTGGACGGGAGTCACCTCTAGTTTGGGTGTGACAGATTTCCTTCCCTGAAAGGCATTGATAAACCGTATGAGTTCCAATGACAACCTGGTACTTCTCAGGCACATTTTTCTGCAGTGCCAGGCCATAATACAGGTAGAAGATCCTTTATCCAAACATCCAAAAACCAAAAAGCTCCGAAATCCAAAGGTTTTTTTCTAAAGTTTTTTCTCATTAACAAGGTTGTTTGGCGTGAAAACAGTTAACTCAAGTCGACACCCACTCGATGCGTGTCACTCAGATGAGACATGGGGGGGCGAGGCCAAGCACCGACCATCCTGTTCTTACTTAGAAGTCTGCTCTTCCGGTAACATTTTTAAAAATTCCATCATTAAACTGTCACTTATGCTGAAAACCAAAAAATTCCCAATTCCGAGAAACAGCTGCTCCAGAGCATTTCGGATAAAGGATCGTATACTATATTTCCAATTTAGTGGATTCAGTTTACCAGCTAGTTTATGTAGAATTGCATTGAATATGCAGCACAGAAACAAGCCATTTGGCTCAGTCAATTTATGTTGTTGTTTGTGCTCCTCTCCAGCCTGCTCCTATCTTTTCTCATCTACACCTACTTTCATAATTATCAAATCCCTACAGTACAGAAAGACACCATTTGGCCCATCCAGTCCACACCAACCCTCTGAATACCACCCCACTCAGACCCAGCCACCCCGAAACCCCATGGCCGATCCATACGCCCCTGGACACTACGGGGCAATTTAGCATGACCAATCCACATAACTTGCACATCTTTGGACTATGGGAGGAAACCCATACAGAGGGAGAATGTGCAAACTCCACAGACAGTTGCTCAAGGCTGGAGTTGACCCAGGTCCTTAGTGTTGTGAGGCAGTAGTGCCAACCACTCAGCCAACATGCCATCCATGTATTATTTATTCCCTTCTCCCTAATAGGATTCTCTAGTTACCTCTTAAATGCATCTATATTGTTCACAACAATCTTAAGTCTTTAGGAGTTCCATGTTCACAACACACATTGAGTCTACAAGTTTCTTCACTGCGACATGAACTTACAATCTCTGGGGTGAATTCTCCAACTCTCAAAGACCACGGGACCAGATAAGGGCAAGTGGGACCTCAGGTATACCTTGGATCCACAGCCTCGAACTCAAGAGATGACATTGCTAGCGTGAAGCCTATCCATCTCTTCCTGTCTTTTCCAAACAGCGCTGAAGGAAAGATCAAGCACTGTCGTGTCCAGCAGGAAGGTCAGGTCGTCATTCTGGGGAGTTCGGAGTTTGACAGCCTGGTCGACCTAGTCAGCTACTATGAAAAGAATCCACTATACAGGAAGATGAAACTCCGTTACCCAATAAATGAGGAGACCTTGGAAAAGATTGGCACAGCAGTAAGTATGTACAGTTAGCTGGTAACCACTTTGAAGGAACAATGCCTTCATCGCTTGCATCTAACGTCCGTGCTGATCTGTCTGATTGGACACCCCCCAACTCTGATGCAGAGTGTTTTTTACCATTTGAACAGCTAAAGGTTAGCTCTATAAAACCAATGACCAAGTTGAAGTCATGTGTATGTTTATTGGTGCCAATTAATCGGTTGGATGGGTGGATGGTTTGCAATGCAGGGCACACCAACCACCTGGATTTAATTTCAACGCCAGCTGAGGTAAAGGTCTCTGCTTCTCAATCTCTCTCACTGTCTGAGCTGTGGTAGCCCTCAGGTTAACTCACTACCACACATCTCTCTATACTGAGAGAGAGCAGCCCCATAGTCTGATATTGCCATCTTTTGAATCAGGTCAGTGATAATGAAATAAATTCAGATTTGGCCCAAAAAACAATAAAGAACAACTCTTCAGAGAAAGAGAGGTGTGGCATGAATTCATAAATAGAATTGAAGGTATATATCTGGATTCTAAGTCCTCCAAGTTTGGATAATCTTACAGAGATTCTTGTTTGTAATCCAAATTTTATTCGGGAAGGGGTACATTATTTAGATTCTGAGCAGTCTTCGGATCCCCTAGCTTGAAAGGCTTTAGCTTTTAGACTTCTCAAAGCTGGAACTGCCAGGCTGTGGTAAGATGTGAGTATTACTAGGCTGCCTCCATTACCTGCCCATCCCAATAATGCAGCAATACTGACGCCTTACCTCAAATATGGGGATTATTAATATTAAGTAGGGAAGGATTAGCCACAATAAGTCTTCAGTAGAAGAAGCACATTGTTGAGCACATGTTCTCTCTTACATAAGAATACGATAACAGGTTATATTAGCCTGAGACTGGTTAATTACATTAACACAAGAGACATTATTGTCTCCTAACAGATAATAGGGCTGTAGGAACTGTCACAAAGATTAGAATACTTACAGTGTGGAAACAGGCCCTTCGGCCCAATAAGTCCACGCCGACCCGCCGAAGCGCAACCCACCCAGACCCATTCCCCTACATTTACCCCTCCACCTAACGTTACGGGCAATTTAGCATGGCCGATTCACCTAGCCTGCACATTTTGGAGGAAACCCACACAGACACGGGGAGAATGTGCAAACTCCACACAGACTCCACGCAGGAATTGAACCCGGGTCTCTGGCGCTGTGAGGCAGCAGTGCTAACCACTGTGCCACCGTGCTGCCCACAAAGCTAGTCCCTTTTTCTCCTAAAAGCTGTTCCTTGGCTCAAGGAGACTCTGTCCAGGATTGTTTTCAGAAGGGCAATAAACCGGACCAGGCTCCGATCAGATTGGGAGAAAGTGAGGACTGCAGATGCTGGGGACCAGAGTTGAAAAATGTGGTGCTGGAAAAACAGAGCAGGTCAGGCAGCATCTGAGGAGCAGGAGAATCGACATCTCGGGCATAAGCCCTTCTTCAGGAATGAGGCTGGTGTGCCAAGCGGGCTGAGATAAAAGGTAGGGGGGAGGGGTGTTGGGGATGCAATAGGTGGAAGAGGGTGAAGGTGTTAGGCCGAAGAGGGGGTGGGAGAGGAGAGGTCGGTAAGAAGATTGCAGGTCAAGAGGGCGGTGCTGAATCCAGGGGCGGTGCTGAATCCCAACCCCAGATTCAGGACCACCCTCTTGACCTGCAAACTTCTTCCCGACCTCTCCGCCCCCACTCCCTCTCCGGCCTATCACCCTCACCCTCACCTCCTTCCACCTATCGCATTCCCAGCGCCCCTCCCCCAAATTCCCTCCCCCTACCTTTTATCTCAGCCCGCTTGGCACACCAGCCTCATTCCTGAAGAGGGGCTTATGCCCGAAACGTCGATTCACCTGCTCCTCGGATGCTGGCTGGCCCGCTGTGTTTTTCCAGCATCACATTTTTCAACTCCGATCACACTGGTTTGGTACAGAGATGAAAAGGATTTTGAGAGGCCTTTTGTTTATATGTAAACAGATGAGCCTTCAGGCCAAAGTGGTCATGTTTTAGAAGTGACCTATATAAAGAAAGGGGAGTGGTCGGATCTCTACCTAATTGAGCTGAGCAGTTTTCGCTCAGTTGTAAACTGGTTGGAAGTTCAATAGGGAGCTGTGTGGAAACTCACTCTCTCTTTTCTGCCCTCCAACTTCAACCTGTGAGCATGTGTTCCATTTATACTGGGTTTTAAAGGGAGTTCGCTTATTGGGACTGTTGTGTATATTCGGAATAGCATAATTAAGTCTAGTTGGATAGGCCGAGCTCTGTAGGGGTTCTTTATTCTGTTCTTTGTGTTTCCTTGTGTAATTTTGTGAAGAAATCTTTGTCTGTTTTAAAATCTAGTAGTCAACCTAGCTACCTCACTCCGGGTAATATTCACTGTACACTTACTGAAACAGATTGCAAAGTTAAGGTCTGAGCTGCCCACTTAACAATGTTTTGAGTGGTCTGGCTTAGTCCATAACAGAACTAAGAGCCAAACAACTAGAACAACTGACTAGCTCCTCGCAGGTACTGATTTATATATCAGTAAGTGAGCAGAGCTTCCAAGACAGAATCATTTTAGGCCCAATCTCTTACACAACATGAACCCACGGCAGTTTCTGTGGTGATGGTGTCTCCACAGTCCTATTAGGTGAGGAATTCCTGGCCTCTGACTGAATGATAATAAAGACAGGTGGATCCTGAAGGAGAAGTGTTCGACTGTTGCTTATCCACCTTGCCCATAAGGAGAAAAGCCAATCTTAACTATGGGTTCAGTCAGAGGTACCAATGCTTTACACTTCACCGTAGAAGAAAGACTTGCCTCTATGCAGCACCTATCACAACCTCTGAACATTCCAATGCATGTGACAATCATTTTGAAATACAGCAACTGATGTAAAGTGGGAAGCAAGGCAGCTAAATACATGCACCGCTTTGTCCCTGAAATAAGAATGAGACAAAGGCCAGAAGATCTATTTCAGTGAGAAATAGATATCGACTGAGTTTCCCTGCACCTCCTTGAATAAGTGGAATCTTCAATGCCTACCTTACAGGAAGACAGGGCCCCTACTTAAGCTGGCTTGTCCAACACTGCAGCACCTCCTCAGTACTGCACTGAAGTGCCAGCCTAGAGTTTGGTCTCAGGTCTCTGGAATGGAAGTTCTGACCCAGGAAGCGGAAATGCTGCCCCCACGGGTACAATATGTTAAAATAAGTTGGGTTTGTTAGTGGAGTCCTGTCACTGTTGACTCATTCCCCCTTTGTATTTCAGCATTGAATATGTCAGAGAGGAGGTGGGCGAGGGTGGGCGGGCTGTGCAAAGAGGGAGGGAGGAAGTGAGGGGAGATAAATAAAACAAGATAATGGAACAGTACATTGCAAGCCTGAGACAGAACTAAGCTGAACTTAGCAGGCAGCCCAGAGGAGTAAGGATCATCTGCAGTGAGCTGTAATCCTAACTTAGCAACCTCCTGATACATTGATGTATTTTTTGGTGGAACCAAAACTCTGTCTCACCGACAACATGGCATTCAACATGGATGTAGATATTTTTGAACAGTACAAGAAAAGTCAGGCTGTAAGATGAGGATGAATTGTGAAAGATGTGCTGCATTTGTTCCACAGGTGCTTGGTTATTTTCCTATTGGCTGCAAGAAGTTCAATTAAAGCATAAAACTGGAACATGTTCACTTAATTTCTCCTTCCCTCTGTCAGGAACCAGATTATGGGGCCCTTTATGAAGGCCGGCAGCCGGGATTCTATGTCGAAGCTAACCAGATGCCTACGTTTAAGGTAAAGACTGAAAAATGCTTCCTGATCTTCACTTAATAATAATTTGAGTGTATAAGTAATTCTGCATCTTGTTTGAGGAACTACAGTGCATAGCTTGTTCTAATACTAACAAACTGCAAGACCTCTGTAGAATATGTTCTAAGTAGGGCACATATCTCCCATGTGTAGACATTCTCGTTATATTCAAGGCTTTGGGTGTAAACTCCAATAATGTGGAAGGATCGGTGCTGGGTCCACTATTTTTCATCATTTATATAAATAATTTGGATATGAGCATAAGAGGTATAATTAGTAAGTTTGCAGATTACACCAAAATTGGAGGTGTAATGGACAGCAAAGAAGGTTACCTCAGATTACAACGGGATCCTGATCAGATGGACCAATGGGCTGAGAAATGGCAGATGGAATTTAATTTAGATAAATGTGAGGTGCTACATTTTGGGTAAGCAAATCTTAGCAGGACTTATACACTTAATGGTAAGGCCCTAGGGAGTGTTGCTGAACAAAGAGACCTTGGAGTGCAGGTTCATAGTTCCTTGAAACCGGAGTCGCTGGTAGATAGGATAGTGAAGAAGGCGTTTGGTTTGCTTTCCTTTATTGGTCAGAGCATTGAGTATAGGAGTTGGGAAGTCATTGTTGTGGCTGTACAGGACGTTGGTTAGGCCAATGTTGGAATATTGTGTGCAATTCTGGCCTTCTTCCTATCGGAAGGATGTTTTGAAACTTGAAAGGGTTCAGAAAAGATTTACAAGGATGTTGCCAGCGTTGGAGGATTTGAGCTATTGGGAGAGGCTGAATAGTCTGGGGCTGTTTTCCCTGGACCATCAGGGGGTGAGGAGTGACCTTACAGAGGTTTTTAAAATCATGAGGGGCATGGATAGGATAAATAGACAAAGTCTTTTCCCTGGGGTCGGGGAGTCCAGAACCAGAGGGCATAGGGGAAAGATATAAAAGAAACCTAAGGTGCAATGTTTTCACACAGAGGATGGTGCATGTATGGAATGAGCTGCCAGTGGAAGTGGTGGAGGCTAGTACGATTGCAACATTTAAGAGGCATCTGAAAGGGTTTATGAATAGGAAGGGTTTAGAGGGATATGGACCAAGTGCTAGCAAATGAGACTAGATTAAGTTGGGATATCTGGTTGGCATGGACCAGTTGGACCAAAGGGTCTGTTTCCGTTTCTATGACTCTATGACTCTCATTATCTTTGAACTGAGTGAGTTGCAAGGGTCTTTTCAGAGGGCAGTTAAGAGTCAACCTCATTGTTGTGGGTTGGAGTCACATGGAGGCCAGACCAGAAAAGGGTGGGAGATTTCCTTCCTTGAAAGACATTAGTGTATCAGATGGGTTTTTATAACTATTGACAATGTCACTGATACATGTGAACTGCACTATCCCTGGACATTGAGCTTCTTAAGTGTTGCTATGATTGTGATCATCTTGACTAGCATGGAGTTTTGCATTACATGCATGACTTGTGCCTTGTGGATCTGGGAAAGGCTTTATGTGGTGAAGTGAGCAATGTTTTACAGATTATTCTTCCTCTGATCTACTATTATAGACATAATGTTGTTAAGATGCTGGTTGGTGATGAGCTTCCTTCCCAGTTCCCATCTCGGTGGTGTGGAATTAACAATGCTGATGCCATTGAAGGTTATGCTGGGATAGTTAAGCTTTCTCTTGTTGGAGCTGCTCCTCACTTGGCACTTTTATGGCACAGTATCTTGTCAGCGGAAGTCTGGCGTGTAAGCTAAGGTGATGAGCATTGAGAAATTTAGACTGGCACAGTGGCTCAGTGGTTAGCACTGCTGCCTCACAGTGCCAGGGACCCAGGTTCAATTCTCACCTTGGGCAACTGTCTGTGTGGAGTTTGCACATTCTCCCAGTGTCTGCGTGGGTTTCCTCAGGGTGCTCCGGTTTCCTCCCACAGTTCAAAGATGTGCAGGTTCGGTGAATTGGCCATGCTAAATTGCCCGGAGTGTTAGGTGCATTAGTCAGAGGTAAACGTAGGGGAATAGATCTGGGTGGGTTGCTCTTCAGAGGGTCGGTGTGGACTTGTTGGGCTGAAGGGCCTGTTTCCACACTGTAGGTAATCTAATCTAATCAGCAAAACAACTGCACTCCTCAACTTGTCATGGAGGGAAGGCTATAGGTGAAGCAGCTGCAATTCACTGGATCAAGGCCAGTTCCTGAGAATCCTCCTGTAATAATGTCCTGGAGTTGTGACACTCTGATTGTGACAACCAGAAATATCTTATTTTGTGTCAGGTGTGACCCCAATCCTTGAAGAGTTCTCACTTCAATTCCAATTGATCCCAGTTTTACGAGGCTCCTTGGGGGGATAGATGGACAAAGAGATGGGCAGCTTCTCCTGCCTCTGGTCTCTTCTCCATGTCAGGAATTCTTGCTTGATTAAATTATTGATGACTTTCTGACGATTTAATGATCATCAGGAGGAGTCTGGGTTAGGTTTCACAGTGGGTCACTTACATAATCCTTACTTTATGGACATGAGAGAAATTGAGGACTGCAGATGCGGGAGAGTCAGAGTCGGAAAGTGTGGGGCTGGAAAAGCACAGCCAGTCAGGCAGCATCCGAGGAGCAGGAAAGTTGACATTTCAGGCATAAGGCCTTCATGAAACGTTCCTAATGAAGAGCCTATGCCTGAAATGTTGTCTGTCCTGCTCCTATCTCCTTGGACTTCACACACAACTTCCCACTACTGTCCTTGATTGGCCCTAGTCTAACTCTAGTCATTCTTTTATTCCTGATATACCTAAGGGTTTTCCTTGATCCTACCTGCCAACGACTTCTTATATCCCCTCCTGGCTCCTTACCTCTCTCTTTAGGTCTTTCCTGGCTAGTTTGTAACTCTCAAGTGCCCTAACTGAACCTCATATCTCATCCTAGCATAAGCCTTATACTTCCTCTTGACAAGAGATTCAACTTCCTTAGTAAACCACAGCTCCTTCACTCAACAACTTCCTCCCTGCCTGACAGGTACATACATCTCAAGGACATGCGGTAGCTTTTCCTTGAATAAGCTCCACATTTCAATTGTGGCCATCTCCTGCAGTTTCTTTCCTCATCCTATATATCCTAAACCTTGTCTAAATCACATCATGATTGCCCTTCCCCAGTTGTAACTCTTGTCCTGCGGTATATACCTACCCCTTTACATCGCTAAAGTTAATGTAACTGAATTGTGGTCGCTATCATCAAAGTGCTCATCTACCTCTAAGTCTAACACCTGGCTGGGTTCATTACCCAGTACCAAATCCAAAGTGGCCTCGCCCCTTGTTGGCCTGTCTACATGCTGTGTCAGGAAGGCCTCCTGCACACATTGGACAAAAACTGACCCATCTAAAGTACTTGAACTATAGTATTCTCAGTCAATACAAGTATTTGGAAAGTTAAAGTCCCCCATTACAACTACCCCATTACACTCTCCCTCCTATCCAGAATCATCTTTGCAATCCTTTCCTCTACGTCTCTGGAATTATTTGGAGGCCTATAGACAATTCCCAACAGGGTGACCTCTCCTTTCTTGTTTCAAACCTCAGCCCATACTACCTCAGTAGCTGAGTCCTCAAGTGTCCTATCTGCAGCTGTAATACTGTCCTTGACTGACAATGCCACACCTCCCCCTCTTTTACCATCTTCTCTGTTCTTACTGAGACATCTAAATCTCGGAACCTGCAACAACCATTCCTGTTCCTGCTCTATCCATGTCTCAAAAATAGCCACAACATTGAAGTCCCAGGTATCAACCCATGCTGCAGGTTCACTTATTCTGGATACTCCTGGCATTGAAGTAGACGCACTTCAAACCACCTTCTTGCTTGCCGGTGCACTCTTGCGACCTTGAAACCATATTTCTGACCTCACCCCCTGGACACTGGATTTACAATTTATGTTCCCGTCCCCCTGGTGCATTAGTTTAAACCTTCTGTGATGTTTCCTCCGGCATTTATAGTGATTTGTCTCTGCTGCTTCCGGTTGTCAGTTCCAGCTGTCCGCTGCAGTGGTCGGTATATTGGGTCCAGGTCGATGTGCTTATTGATTGAATCTGTGGATGAGTGCCATGCCTTTAGGAATTCGCTGACTGTTCTCTGTTTGGCCTGTCCTATAATAGTAGTGTTGTCCCAGTCGAACTCATGTTGCTTGTCATCTGAGTGTGTGGCTACGAAGGAAACATCACAGAAGCGCTTCACAGGAGGTTCCCGAGCACTGAGGATGTCACCTAGACAGGGGACGAAATGTCTGCAACACAAATTCCTAGCTCAGCGAACAGAACCACAACAACGAGCACCCGAGCTACAAATCTTCTCCCAAATTAGTTTAAACCATCCTGAAGAGCATTAGCAAATGTCCTGCCCAAGGATATTGGTACCCCTCTGGTTCAAGTGTAGACCATCCTGTTTGTAGAGGTCCTATCTACCCCAGAAAGAGCCCCAATTATCTGGGTATCGGATTACCCTCCCTCCCGCACCACCCCTGTAGCAATGTGTTCAACTCCTCTCTCTCCCTATTCCTCACCTCGCTAGCATTTGGCATGGGCAACCAACCAGAGATAAAAACCCTGTTTGTTCTAGCTCCAAAAATTCACCCTAGCTCCCTGAATTTCTGCCTTAAATCCCATCCCTTTTCCTACTTATGTCATTACTGCCTATGTGAACCACGACTTGGGGCTTCTCCCCTTCAAGCATTCGGAAAATATGATCCAAGACATCACGAACACTGGCACCTGGGAGGCAACACACCAACTGTGAGTCTCTCTCATTCCCACAGAACGTCTTATCTGTCCCCCTAACTATGGAGTCCCCAATGCTCTGCTCCTCTCTCCCCTTCCCTTTTGAGCAAGAGGGACAGAGACCTGTACCCCATATCTTACCCCGGTAAGTTGTTCCCCACAACAGTATCCAAAACAGTATACTTGTTACTGGAGGGAATGGCCACAGGGAATCCCTGCACTGCCTCCCGGTTCCCTTTCCGTCCCCTGACTGTAACCCATCTGCCTTTTTCTTGTACCTGAGCTGGGATTACCTCCCTGTAACTCCTCTCAATAACCTCTTCCGCCTCCCGAATGATCTGAAGTTCATCCAGCTCCAGCTCCAGTTCCCTCACGCACTTTTTGAGGAGCTGGAGTTGGGTATACCTTACGCAGATGCCGTGAGCAGGGACACTAGCGATGATCCTTGCCTCCCACATTCTGCAGGAGGAACATTCCCACTATTCTAAATTTCCAAAAAGACTGTTGAAAAATAAAGAATAAAAAAAACTTGTTACCTTACCAATCTGACGCACAGAGCCTTTTCTTTGGTTAAAGGAAGAGGATGGGTGGGAGACGTTACCTAAGTAGTGTTCCAGGTAACCCAATCGCCCAAATATAATTACTTCACTTACTTAGCAGTCCTGCTCAGCGTGCACTATGCCTGTTCATGAGGTATGTTTTTAAAGCAGCGATTTACCTTTCCGGCAGCCTCTCTCCATCTCTCCTCGCTGCTCCTGAGAAATGGAGTTTATAAAAGCTTATAATATAAAAGGGAAAAACCACAAACTATGTCATACCATAAAAATAATTATTTGCAGCAAATCCATTACAGATATCAAAAACATCAACCTTTTCACCTTCAGTAAAACTTTACCAACAATCAAACCTCAGTCAAAGGTCCCCCGTTTCCACTCTGAAGGTCTTTATTGAGTTGGCACAACTGTAAATGGTCTCTGAAGCTTCTTTTTGACATCTGAGCAAATACATGCATTTTCTTTTCACTCAGCTTCAAGCAATTTTCCAACCAGCTGTCTTACTCGTTTTGCACTACATCCTCCAACCCACAGATGCAAGAACTAACTGACTTTCTTGATGTTTCTGTCTTTCTATGATTTTTTTCACCCTTTCTCACTTCAGTATTGAACTGTTCACCTTAAATTTTAGCCACCTCATGAAAACACGTATCAACAAATTTCCAGACAGCCCACAATACTCTCAGAATTCAAGAATGAAAATAAATCTATGTATTCCCCTTAACGCACACGACACAGAAATTCAAATCATGCTTGAAGTCATGCATTGTTATTTCACTTTAGACTCTAGATTAGAGTGGTGCTGGAAAAGCACAGCAGGTCAGGCAGCATCTGAGGAGCAGGAAAATTGACGTTTCGGGCAAAAGCCCTTCATCAGGAATAGAGGACCCAGGTTTCCAAATAGTAATCTAGATTATAAATCTTTATCATACTCTGCATTTGTTTCTGTCTGAGCAACATGTTTTTCCCATTTCTCTCCATCACCCTTCTCAGTTTCTATCTCCTATATCCTTTTTGTCCATCTCTCCTTTCCCTCTCTTCATCTCTGCTGCCATGTTTTCTAAATTCTCTTTCTATTTCTCTCTCTCTCTCTCTCTCTCTCAGTAGACCACACAGCCACACACACAACTTTTTACTGCAACGTTTTCTCAGGTTCCACCTTTGCCCTGTACAGGACAATGTTGGAGAGATTATATGAGGAAGGGGGGTTCAGTTCTACATGCCTGTGTAGAACTCCAAGGAAAGTGTAGGGAGAGAGAGGGTGGGCAGTCAGTCATTTGGAGACGGTGCCTCTTTAATCATTGTAAACAAAAGATATGATCACTGTTGGAAACACCTCTTTGATGTAATGTTGCTATCGGAACCTCGAGATCTCCTTCAGTTAATCCGATATTTGGATAATTGAAGTTCCTCTGTACATTCAAGGCTGATTTGGACATATTCTGGACTGACAAAAGAGTTAAGAGTTATGGAGGTGAGCAAGTAAGTGCTGTTAAGGCCATAATCAGATCAGCTGTGATTTTGTTGACAGAGCAGTCTCGATGGATCAACTGGCCTACTGCAGCTCCTATTTCATATGAAATAAAAACACAAAGTTTTTAGGAAAAAATGGAACAGAAGAAATCACCAGAATCTGGGAGCGTCTGTGGGGAGAAGTTAACGTTTCGAATCCAAAATGACAATCAGCCTGTTCCGCCATTCAGTAGGATAAAGGCTGATTAGAAACTTCACTCCTTTTTACCTACCCTACGTACCACTGGTAATCAGAAATCTATCGGTCTCTAATCATACAATATGATGCTAACTCAGCAGCAACAGAGAAATAGGATTAGAGGTTGGGTGAAGTGGTGCAGCACCATCTACTGGCTAGTTTGACAGATTACTGTTTATACAAGAACACAAATTATAAAATATTCTTCAACGAACTATAAAACAATACAACACAGAGGAAGACAATTCAGTCCATCCTAGCTGTGCCGGAAATGTAGGAAGCTTGCGTTGTAAATGTTTGAAAATAAACATCCCTTGGCTATCATGATCACAGAGAGTAAGTTCTGTGGACGGAAAGGGCTGTAGACAAGACTGCAGCCCAGTTTTCCCAATCTCTCTTCACAGGACAGTCCCATCGGAAACAGTTTCTCTCTTCACCCTCAATGTCACCCTTAATGTCTTGAAAAAAATTGACCATGTTATCTCTTAAACTTCTAATTTTGGGATAAGTGCATTTAACGGGATTTAAACACAGAAGGCAGAAAGGAATAGAAGGTGATGCTGATTGGGATGAATAAGGCTGGACAGCAGTGTTTGTAGAACATGCACCAATTGGGTTGAATAGCCTGTATTTAGTTGTACATTCTAAATGTAATAGAGTGTAATCATTTCAGTGTAGAAGCTGGTTATGGCACCACATGCTGGGAGCAATTGACAATATATCATCAATATCATCAGTAACTTAGATATTGAGATGTATATCTCATCATCCCAAACTCCTAGATCTTATTTCCAGAAATATGAGCTTCTAGACTGTCATTGGCAAAGGTGCTGAATTAACTTTCAAAACTCCTTTGCCTTGCTCCAGGTTATTTCCTCAGTGGACAATGTTGGTACAGATATGGTGTGTAATAGGATTGAGTCAAAAATTAGAATTGATCAATGTACTCAATCTTTCTGATTAATGTCTGTGCACAGGAGAAGGATCTCACTACAATCATGTTGCAGCTTTTTTTAGTTATGTATATTACAGACATGTCTAGCCTGCCTGTGGTCTGTATTTATAATGTGGCTCCTCACTGCTTTTGTGTTACAGTGTACAGTCAAGGCGATGTATGATTATAAGGCACAGCGGGATGATGAGCTCTCCTTCTGCAAACACTCCATCATTCAGAATGTGGACAAACAAGAAGGAGGATGGTAAGTTCAAGACATATACATGGAAAACTTCATCTCAATTACATTAAGGCCTAGTAATTATCCTTCATCAAATTGAACCATTGGTTTGGATTTCCTTGAATATAGAAGGGTTAGGTGTAAAATGAATTTGGTATTTATGATGGTTAAAGGGGTTGATAAAGAGAAACTATTTCCTCCAGCAAAGCAATTTTGAATGAGGTGCTGGAATCTTAACATTGGAAGTTGGCCTTTCCTGAGAAAAGTAAGGAAACGTGCCTTCCACAAACAGTAATGGATTTTTAAAAAATTCATTCATGGGATGTTGGTACCACTAGCTAGGCAGCATTTATTGCCCATCCCTAATTGCCCAGAAGGCAGTTAAGAGTCAACCACATTGCTGTGAGTCTGGAGTCACATGGAGGCCAGACCAGGGAAGGATGGCAATTTCCTTCTGCAAACAGTCATACAGCACGGAAACAGACCCTTCAGTCCAACTAGTCCATGCTGACCATAATCCCAAACTAAACTAGTCCCACCTGCCTGCGCTTGGCCCATATCCCTTCAAATGTTTCTTATTCATGTTCTTATCTACATGTCTTGTAAACAGTGTAACTGATCCGTATCCACCACTTCCTCTGGAAGTTCATTCCACACACAAACAACTCTCTATGTAAAGAAAATGCCTGTCATGTTTTTTTAAAATCTTTCTCCTCTTACCTTAAAAATATGCCACCTAGTCTTGAAATTCCCCACCCTAGGGAAAAGATACCTGTTTTCACGTTATCTAAACCCCTCATGATTTTATAAACCTCTATGAGGTCACCCCTCAACCTCCAATGCTCCAGTGAAAAAAAGTCCCAGCCTATCCAGCCTGTCCTTAGAATTCAAACCATCCGTTCCCAGTAAGGTCCTGGTAAATCTTTTCTAAACCTTCTCCAGCTTAATAATATCCTTCCTATAACAGGGTGACCAGAACTGGACACAGTATTCCAGAAGAGGCCTCATCAGTGTCCCATACAACCTCAACATAACTTTCTGACAATCAGCAACACTTAATTCCAGATTATTTTTAGAATTGAATTCAATTCCACCACTTGCCATGGCAGGATTCAAACCCGGGTCCCCTGCATTAAAAGTCGCATGATAATACCACTAGGATATCGCTTCCTGAAACTCTGGCCATTGAGATGGAACATTTCAAAACTGAGATCAATAGATTAGTTTTATATCTTGGTACAATTTTTTTTTCTTTTAGGTAATCTTGGGTATGTTTAGGAAGGCTGATTCTGTTGAATCTCATTCCATGAACATTCCTTCAATGGCTTAGTTCCTTTCACCATCAGGAATGCTGGAAACGCTCAGCAGTTCAGGGGGTGTCTGTAAGGAGAGGAAGAGAGTTAATGTTTCAGGTCAATGATTTTTCATCACAAATCTCTTTAGTTAAGACAAAGGATCATCAACCTGAAACTTAACTCTGTTACTCCTTCCTAAATGTTTTCTCCATTTGTTTTAGATTTCCAGCAATTGCATGTTTAATTTTGTATTGTTTTATCCACATTTATTACTAAATTCTAATAAACTGCTGGTTTACATCTACATCTCTTCCCTTCAGTAACTTAAACAGCTGAGGTTTTTTTTGCTGATGTAGCACTTTCCTCCTTACATTAAGAATACCTCAATACCACTGCAAAGAATCCCTAATTAGAACCTTCCTCTCATAGCCCTGGGAATTCAAAGAGAACTCTTTTTTTTCTTTCTTTATTCATTAAAAGTCAAACTAAAGGGACAATGTTCTTCTAATTGCTACACGTACAATGCCAAACTCCAACTTCTCAGCTCCCCGCACCACCAGTGTCGCTTTAGTATAGACAGGCTCAAGGCTTCCCTCAGCCCATTGCTCTTTATTCAACATTTCACTGGATGTGGGCAGCACTGGCAGGGGCCAGTAGTCATTGTGTTTTGATCCCAACTGATGGTAATCCTGGACAAGTCAGATGCCAGTGTGTAACCTTATTTGTTAGATAAAGAGCAGAATCCGAGTGACAAGGGCTATGGCAGAATCAGAAAAACAGTCCGCCGAGGCTCAGTTGATGTTAGGAGCAACCCGCTCCATCCTTTATGCTCTGCCAAGCGGTGAGTTGGGTTTCTCGCTCAACAGTGGCAAGTTGCAAATTAAGGAGGGTTATTGCTTATTAAACACCTTGTTAAAGGCTAACTCGCCTCATTAATATTCAGCTTACCAAATGCACTAAACAAACTAAACAATGAGAAATCTTAACATCAAAATGCAAACAGGTACCTGGTGACTCCAGCTCTTCACCCACTCTAGTGGGCCCCCCTCGGGAGGTGGTGAGGTGTCCCAAACAAGTGAAGAGGCTGCATACAGGCTTGGCAGGGTTAGTGGTGCTGGGGTTTGGCACCAAGCAAAGGAAGATGTTGCAAGCAACAGAGTGATCGATTGACTTATTGCCCTGTGCACCAAAGGACAGTGAAAAGTTTTGTTTTCCGAGTGGTACAGGTAGATCAGAGTAACCAAGGATATACAGATCAAAAACACTTAAGAGGCATACAGGTTACATTACACAGGGTGTGCAACTAGACGAGATCAACGTTAGGAAGATCAGCATGATTTGAGGCTAATAACGGCCAGGCAGAAGCTGTTCTTGAACCTGTTGATGCGTGTGTTCAGGCTCCTGTATCTTTTGCCTGACAGAAGAGGTTGTAGGAGATCATTACTGGGGTGTGGTGGGTCTTTGATGATGATGGCAGCCTTTCTGCAGCAGCGAGCTGTGTAAATTGAGTCCATGGATGGGAGGTTGGTTTCCGTGATGGTCTGGGCTGTGCACATAACCTTCTGTAGCTACTTGCAGTCCTGGACAGAGCAGTTGCCGTACCAGGTCATTATGCACTCGGACAGTATGCTCCCAGTGGTGCATCTGTAGAAGTTGGTGAGGGTCCTTATGGACAGGCCAAATTTCCTGAGCCACCTGAGGGAGAAGAGGCATTGTTATGCCGCCTTGACCGAGGCATCTACATGGGAAGTCTAGGACAGATTGGCGGTTATTGTCACTCCAAGAAACTTGAGTGGTAGAGTATGATCCTTGATAGGAGTGCTTGCAATAGCAGGGACAGAGTGGGTGTGAGGTATTGGAGAGAAGAATTGGCACTTACGGTGATGCAGTGGGGAAGGTCACTGACATTCCTAAGGCACTGCTGGTCCGCTGTACTGCGGAGATGACACTGAGCTGGGTGGTGACCTCAGTCAGGCTGCTAAAATCATAGAACTATTACAGCGCAGGAGAGGCCATTCAGCCCATCTTGTCTGCCACAGTTCTCTGAACATTTTAATTTAGTGCCAATATCCTTCCTTTTCACCATAATCCTGCATGTTGTTTCTATTTAGATAATCACCTCATGCCCTATTGAATGCTATCCGAGACTGTAAGATGTAAGAGCTGAACTACGGCATTTGGCCCATCAGGTCTGCTCAGCCTTTCAGTGAGATCTTGGCTGGTCTGATAATTCTCAATTCCATTCCACTGCTTTTTCCCTCCAACCCTTGATTCCCTAACTGATTAAAATCTGTCAATCATAGCCTTGAATATACTTAACAACCCCACCTCTACAGCTGTCTGTGGTAAAGAGTTTGATGACCCTCTGAGAGAAGAAATTCCTCCTCATCGGTCTTAAATGTGCCGCCCTTAACTCTGAGGTTATGCCTCTGGACCTAGATTTACCTACAAAGGGACACAACCTCTCAGCATCTACTCTGTCAAATGCCGTAACGTCTTGTATGTGTCACTAATGCCACCTCTCAAGCTTCTAACCTCCCAAGAGTACAGGCCCAACCTACTCTACCCCTTCTAAAGAAAAGCCCTCCGTACTCAGACTGAACCTAGTGAACCTTCTCTGGACTGACCCGAATGCCAGTTTATCTTTCCCCTTAGAAAAGGGAACTGAAGGTATGTTCTGACTAGTGCCTCGTATAATTTATCAAGACCTCCCTACTTTTGTATTTCATACTCCTTTGTAATAAAGACCAACAGTCCATTTACCTTCCCCATTATCCACTGAAGTATGCTTGCTTCGTGTGATTAATGCACAAGGACCCTCAAATCTGTCTTTGCTACTGCTTCCTGCAGTCTTCCCACATTTTGATAATATTCAGCTCTTCTCTTCTTGCTACCAAAGTGCACAGCCTCACATTTTCCCGCATTATATTCCATCTGTCAAGCTTTTGCCCCCTGGCTCAGGCTTTCGTTTCTGGTGGCATAGCTTCCTCTGGTGGTCCTCTGGAAAGAGGACTTCTCTCCCTTGCGGCCTTCCCCACTCCCTCCCAGCAGGACCTCCAGGTCCCTGTCATAGAATCATAGTGCCGTCTTCCTCTTCCCAGACACCTTGTATTGACTTCCTTGACCAAGCAGGAAAACTTCGGAATGTCAGTTCTCGTCCACGGCACAATGGCATTTTAAAGATGGCACAGGGAAATGGGATGCCAGTCTTTTGGCAGTCATCAGCTGGAATGGTGATTTGTTTTGGGACCAAAGCATGGTAAGATGGGGCTGGAATAGGACATGAGGGATGCCGTAGGTAGTTTATAAGGTGTGTTTAGTAAGAGATGATGAGAAGTCCCACCAGACCTGGTCATGGGATTCACTCTAAAATGCGACACAATTCATACTTAGTCAATGATATTTGAGCCAGACCATATATACTTCTTACTCTTGGTAATGTGGTGTTTAGTCACTGAAGCATATTTACACAAGGCTGCAGAGACATTTTTGGGTTAGGCTAGGATATCTGCTCAACATGGATGAGTTGGACCGAAGGGCCTGTTTCCATGCTGTACATCTCTATGACTCTAAAACAGGATAGAAGTTTACTCCACAAAAGGAGAAAGTAACAAATAGAGCTATCTATAGGAGACAGTTAGAAAGTCCTTAACGCAAACATCAAACCAAAGTTTCAACCTGTATCCTGACACTATCAGTTTGTATCTGTTCCTAAATATCCCACTGCCCCCATATCTACGTGCCTCAATTTTACATCACTGCTACGATATGACTACTGTTGCCTCTGCTCTGTACAGTGATTGATGTCTTCCCAATGTATTTTTCAGGTGGAAAGGAGACTATGGAGGTAAACGACAGCTCTGGTTCCCTGCCAACTATGTCGAGGAGATAATGAGCCCAAGTACTGCAGAGCCAGAGAGATTGGTGAGACACTTTGATTTTGCTTGTCACAAGACCTGATCCCTCTTCCATTGACATTCAATGCTATTACCATTGCTGAATCTCACTATCAACATCTTGGTGCTACTATTTACTAGAAACTGAACAGGACCAGTCATATAAATACTGTGGCTACTAGAGCTGGTCAGAGGCTGTGAGTAACTCACCACCTTACTCCCCCATGTCTGTCCACCATCTACAAAGGCACAATACAGAAATGTGATGAGATATTCTCCACTTGCCTGTATGAGTGCAGCGCCAACAACACTCAAGAAGTTCAATGCCCTTAAGAACAATGCAGCCCCTTTGTTTACCACCCCATCTGCTATCTTCAACCTCCAATCTTCAATACCAACACACAGTAGCAATTGGTGTGTAACATCTACAAGAATGCACTGCAGCAACCCAGCAAGGCGCTTTCAACAATAGGTTTCAAACCAACAATTTCTACCACTTGGAAAAAGGGGGGCAGCCACTTGGGAACGCCACCAGCTCCAAGCCACATGCCATCCTGTTTTTGGAAATATATTGCTGCTCTTTAACTGGCAAATCCTGGAACTCCCTTCATCAAATCACTGTGTACTTACACTCCAAGGATTGCAGCAGTTCAGGAAGGCAGCTCATCATCACTTTTTCAAGGGTAATTAAGGATATCTAATTTAGCTTGTTGCACACAAACCCCTTGACAGAACTTCTAAAAAGAGTAAAGCAGTAATAAATTGTCCCTTAAGTTCACACCTTTATATCCTGTGTGTTATGACTTTTAAAATTCTTGCAATTGCATGCAGGTAGAACATACACTCCATAGAAGGGAGGTCTTTGATTGATTTAGCACCGTGCACAACCTTAGGATGTCTCAAAGCACTCACAGCCAGTGAAGTACTTTGTAGCCACTGTTGTAACCTTGGGAACATGGCAACCACACAAGCAAGCTCACAAAAACAATTGCCAGACACTCCTTTACTTTTTTAGGGATGTTAATTGCATGATATAAATATTGGCCAGGACACATCAGCAAAGTGGCTTTTCACTTCTTTGTAAGTGTGGGTGATTTTGTTGAAATTCAAGACCTGCGTTCCCTTTCTTTCCACAGTGGTGCACATAAGGTACCTTTAAGGTGCCAAGTTGTGCTGGAGCTGTCAGGTTGTTGTGAAATTCAGAGAGAACATTGACCACTAAGGATTACCTTTCCCGCTGTTCTTCAAAGTATACCCCTGGGTCTTTTACATTTACCTGATCGGGGAGATGGTGCCCCAGTTTAACATCTCATCTGAAAGACAGCACTGTTGACAGTGCAGCAGTCCCTCAGTATTGTGCAGGAATGTCAAGTCAGATTGTTGTGCTCACGTCCCTGGTATCTGGCATAAGTCACCTTTTATTTACACATGAGAAGTCCTTGACTTTAGTATTGTCTCTTTCAGAGTCAGCTACCAGAGTGTCAGCAATTCTGACACTCCCCTTACTATATGTCAGAATTGAAAAAGATGGTGCTGGAAAAGCATAGCAGGTCAGGCAGCGTCCGAGAAGCAGGAGAGTAGACATTTCTGGCATAAACCCTTCATCAGGAATGTGGAGGGGGAAGGGGTATGAAACATGAATGTGTGCTTGAAGGGTTCCAGGACAGAAGGTGAGGCATTCTTCCTCTAGGTGGCGGGTGGCTTAGATCTGGCGGTGGAGGAGGCCGAGGACCAGCACCTCCTTGGGAGAGTGGGGATGGGAGGTTGTTGAAATGGTTGTCCACAGGATGATAGGGTTGTTTAGTGCATGTGTCCCAAAGATGTTCCCTGAAACGTGAGTTTGCGTCCCCTCTCCCCAATGTACAGGAGAACCACATCGAGAACAAAGGACATGGTAGATGTGGTGGAAAATCTGCTGGATGTTAAAAGATCCTTTGGGGCCTTGAACGGAGGTAGGGGAGGGGGGCGGAGGGGGTGGTGTGAGTGCAGGTTGTACGCTTCCTTTGATGGCAAATATGTCAGCCATAGCTCCCTGATTGGACCAGATTGACAGCCCCAATCAGGGAGCTCACATTCTATGAGATCCACCTGGCTGATCTCATCACAGCCACTGCAGAGGAGAGTGTGTGAAAATGGAAGAAACCAAGACATCCGTGTGATTATCTGGCATGGCAAAACTATGCCACTTGGAGACAGTTGTTATTTTACATGCTCACACATCCTTAAAACATTCTGCAGCGAGTAACTAAGCTCCTGTCTCCCCTATGCCTGTCCACCATGTACATGACACAAGTCAGGAATATGTTGGAATATACTCCACTTGCCTGGATGAGGACAGCTCCACAGCACTTAAGAAGCTTGACTGTGTCCAGTACAAAACATCCCGCTCATGCAGTGCCCCTACGTAAGCGTTCACTCCTCCATCTCTCCACCACAAATACACAGTGGCAGCAGTGTACACCATCTACAAGATGTGCTGCAGCAACTGACCGAGTTTATCTTCAATACCCACAATTTCTAGCAACTCGAAGGACAAGTGCAGCAGCATCATAGGAGCGCCACCACTTGTAGTCCCTGTCCAAGTTACTCACTGTGATGCTTTGCAAATATATCACTGCTCTTTCAAGAGCATTGAGTCAAAAACCTGGAACTGCCTTTCGAACACATTATAGGTGTCCCTACACTCCAAGCAGTTTAAGAAGGCAGCTCACCACCACCTTCTCAAGTAAAATGTTAAAACAACAGGGTTGTTTTGGTGGGTGATTTTAACTTTTCCTGTATTGACTGGGGCTCGCTTAGTGCTATGGTTTGAATGAGGGACAGTCTGTTAGGTATGTCCAGGACAAAATTTTGAAACAATATGTAAATAGTCCAATTGGGGAGGGCCATACCAGACCTGGTATTGAGGAATGAGCCCAGCCAGTTAATCAAAGTTTCAGTGAGGGAGCATTTCGAGAACAGTGATCGTAATTCTGTAAGTTTTAAGCTACTTATGGATAAGGACAAAAGTCATTTTCAGGTGAAAGTATTAATTTGGGGAAAGGCTAACTACCATAATATTAGGCAGGAACTGAGGAATGCAGATTGGAGGTGACTGTTTGAGAGTAAATCCATATCTGGCAAATGGGGATCTCTTAGAACTCAGGACCAGTGTGTTCCTGTGAAAATGAAGAATAAGGATTGGAAGATTCAGGAATGTTGGATGTCAAGAGAAATTGAGAGCTTAGTCAAAAGTGAAAAGGAGTCATACATACCCTTTAGGAAATTGAAGACCAACCAAGCCCTTAAAGAATCCAAATATCACAGGAAAGAATTCGATCTAGGAATTAGGAGGGCTAAAAGGGGCTATGAAATGTTTTTTAAGGAAAAAACAGTATTAAGGAAAATCCCATAGTGTTCCACACATGTATAAGGAGGAAGAGGATAGCTAGAGAAAGGGTAAGTCCACTTAAGGACAAATGAGGGAATTTGTGCATGAAGAAAGAGGAGATGGGTGAGGTATTTAACAAATACTTTGCATCAGTATTCACAAAGGGGAAGGATGTGGTGGATGCTGAGTCAGGGGAGGAGTATGTTAATATTCTAGGACATGTCAATACAAAAAAAGCTGGTGTTAGGTGTTTGAAATTCATTAAATTAAATAAGTCCTCAGTAGCTGAGTTCTGAGGAAGGGTCACCGGACTGAAACATTAATTCTGATTTCTATTCACGGATGCTGCCAGACCTGCTGACCTTTTCCAGCAACTTCTGTTTTTGTTTCCCCGGTAGCCGATAGGATCTATCCCAGAAAACTGGGGGAGTCAGATGAGGAAATTGCTTGTACGACATCGTTGTATCCTGTTTAGTTACAGGAGCAATCCCAGAGGACAGAAAATAGCCAATTTAGTTCCTTTGTTTAAAAGGGGCAATAGGGATAATCCGGGAAATTACAGGCCAGTAAGCCATAAGTTACTAACAGGGGAATTATTGGAGAAGTTTCTTAGGGATAGGATTTACTCACATTTGGTAAAATATGGACTTACTAGTGATAGGCAGCATGGTTTTGTGTGGGGAAGGTTATGTATCACAAATTTGTTTGAGTTTTTTCAGGAAGTGACAAAGATGATTGATGAGGTTAAAAACCACACAACACCAGGTTACAGTCCAACCGGTTTTTTGGAAGCACTAGCTTTCAGAGTGCTGCTCCTTCTTCAGGTGGTTGTGAAGCAGGACCCTTCGACACAGAATTTCTAGCAAAGGATTATTGTGTCTTATGGTCTTGCTTCACAACCACCTCTCTGTTGGCGGCACGGTGGCACAGTGGTTAGCACTGCTGCCTCGCAGCGCCAGAGACCCGGGTTCAATTCCCGCCTCAGGCGACTGACTGTGTGGAGTTTGCACATTCTCCCCGTGTCTGCGTGGGTTTCCTCCGGGTGCTCCGGTTTCCTCCCACAGTCCAAAGATGTGCAGGTGAGGTGAATTGGCCATGTTAAATTGTCCGTAGTGTTAGGTAAGGGGTAAATGTAGGGGTATGGGTGGGTTGCGCTTCGGCGGGTCGGTGTGGACTTGTTGGGCCGAAGGGCCTGTTTCCACACTGTAAAGTAATCTAATCTAATCTAATCTAATAACAGTTCACCTGATGAAGGAGCAGTGCTCTGAAAGCTAGTGCTTCCAAATAAACCTGTTGGACTATAATCTGGTGTTGTATGATTTTTAACTTTGTCCACCCCAGTCCAACGCCAGCTCCTCCACAACATGATTGATGAGGGCAAGGCAGTAGATGTTGTCTATATGGACTTTAGCAGGGCCTTTCACAACTTCTCTCATGGGGGCTGACACAAAAGAGAAAGTCATGTGAGATCCGTGGTGAGCTGATAAGATTGGCACAGAACTGGCTTTGTCAGAGAAAAACAGAGAGTAATGTTTTTCAGATTGGAGATGGATGACCAATGGTGTTTTGCAGGAATCCATGCTGGAACCTTTGTTGTTTGTAATATATGTAGATTTGGAGGAGAAGCTAGGTGGCTTGATTAGTACGTTTGATGAGGACACAATAATTAAGGAAGCTACTTTCAGTAAGGAGGATTGCCAGAGAATACAGTAGAATATAGTTAAATTAGAGACTTGGACAGACAAATATCAGATAGAGATTAATCCTGATAAATGTATGGTGGTGCATTTTGGGAGGTCTAACGTAGGGGGAAAGAATACAGTAAATGCTAGAACCCTTAGTAGCATCAACATACAGAGAGGGATCTAAGGATGCAGGCCCATGGTTCCCTGAAAGTGGCAACATAAGTGGATAAGATGGTCAAGAAAGCAAATGGCATGCTTGCCTTCAGCAATAAGGGTATATAGTATAGAAATTGGCAGGTCATATTGCAGTTAGGTCACATTTGGAATACTGAGTACAGTTCTGGTTGCCACACTACCAAAAGGATATGGAGGCTTTGGAGAGGGTACAGATACAGTATTAGCTATGAAAAGAGATTGGAGAAACGTGGTTTGTTTTCACTTGAATGTTGAAGGGGCGATGTAATATAAGTTTACACAATTATGAGAGACATGGATAGACTGGATAGTCAGAGACTTTTCCCCAGGCTAGAAATAACAGTTACTAAGGGACATAGTTTACAGTGAGGGTTATAGTGAGAGGACAGGTAAATGGAGCTGAGGCCATGAAAACATCAGCTTTTTTATTCATTCGAGGGATGAGGGCATCACTATCTCAGCCAGCATTTATTGCCCATCCCTAATTGCCCAGAGGACAGTTAAAAGTCAACCCCATTGTTACGAGTCTGGAGTCACATGTAGGCCAGACCAGGTAAGGATGGCACTGTCCTTCCTTGAAAGAATTAGTGAACCAGATGGGTTTTCCCCGACAATTGACAATGGATTCACGGTTACCATTAGATTCTTACTTTCAAATTTTACTGAGTTCAAATTACACCATCTACCATGGTAGAATTCGAACCTGGGTCCCCAGAACATTACCTGGGTCTTTATATTAAAAGTCCAGTGATAATACCACTAGGCCATTGTCTCCCTGCTGTGACCTTATTGAATGGCGGAGCAGGCTTGAAGGGTTAGATGGCCTACTCTTGCTCCTGGTTCGTACAGGTTTAAGTAAAAGGGGTAAGTATAAAGGAGATGGGAAAGGCAGGTTATTTTTACACAGATTCTGGATTAATGGTGCTGGAAGAGCACTGGAGTTCAGGCAGCATCCGAGGAGCAGTAAAATCGATGTTTTGGGGAGGGTGGAGTGGATAGGTGGAAAAGAAGATAGGCAGGTAGGACAAGTCATGGGGACAGTGCTGAGCTGGAAGTTTGGAACTAGGGTTGGGTGGGGGAAGGGGAAATGAGCAAACTGTTGAAGTCCACATTGATGCCCTGGGGTTGAAGTGTTCCGAGGCGGAAGTGCTTCCTCCAGGCGTCTGGTGGTGAGGGAGTGGCGGTAGTTTTACAGAGTGCGCTGCTAGAGGAGGTGGTGGAGGCGAATACAATAGGAATGTTTAAGAGGTATCAAGACAGATATATGGCAAAAGGTTTTTAGTTTCGAAAGGCAACATGTGTCAGCACAGGCTTTGTGGGCCGAAGGGCCTGTTCTGTTATTTGTTCTTTCTTTGTTCTTCTCAAGGACAATTTAGAATGGGTAATCAAAACTGAGCCAGCTAGTGATGCCCATATCCCATGTGTAAATAAAACAAAAAGAAAATCAAGATTGGAAAATCGTTTCACGTGGGTAGGGTCTAAGTAGGGAATTTATTTCTTTTCTGAAGCTGTAATTTGATGCCCCAGGGATTTCTACAATGGGAGAAAAGGCATGTTTGGAGTCTTAAACTTTTACAGATAAGTTGACTGGCTTGGTACTTATTCTTCCTCTTATTCCCTCTGCTTTCAGCCCCTTAATGAAAACAGTCCTCTCGGGGATTTACTGGGAGGATCTCTGGATATACCTTCCTGTCAGATCGGTGAGTAGTTTGGTAAAGCCAGAACTAACCTGCTTCACTTAGTGCTACTAACTGTAACTGGGACCAAACTGAAGGTCCATTTTGCTGTTGTGAAGAGAAATGGCAATGTCCCCACAGTAAACGTCTCTAGCTCCATGAACATAATCAATCCTGCCTTAGAACCTGAGTGGAAATCAAGCACTTTCTTAGAGGAATTGGAGACCATTTCAATATATAAGGCAAAAGAAGAAAGAATTGCAGTTATCGCGCCTGTCATAAACTTGGGGCATCCAAAAATGCTTTATGGTTGATTAAGTGCTTTTGAAGGAGAAAGTGAGGACTGCAGATGCTGGAGATCAGAGCTGAAAATGTGTTGCTGGAAAAGCGCAGCAGGTCAGGCAGCATCCAAGGAGCAGGAGAATCGATGTTTCGGGCATGAGCCCTTCTTCAAGAATTCAGCATTCCTGAAGAAGGGCTTATGCCCGAAACGTCGATTCTCCTGCTCCTTGGATGCTGCCTGACCTGCTGCGTTTTTCCAGCAACACATTTTCAGCTAAGTGCTTTTGAAGTATGGTCACTTGTAATTTAGGCAACTTGGCAACAAATTTGCTCACAGCAAGCTCCCACAAGCAGCAGTGTGATATAGGTTAATAGATGAAATCCAGTACATATTCATTTCCAGTCAAATGAGTCATCCGACTAATAACTTAAACCCAAAAGACAGGCATTTCAGCGTGGTAGAGGATATGGCCTGACAGGACACAGTTACTGTTCATGAGCAGACCTGAACTATATGATTCCATAGAAGGTGGTAGAGATGTTCAACTGTCCTAAATATGGCAGTTGTGTGTGAGTGGCATTGGCAAACAGCCACCTCTTCAGCCTCTCGGTCAAATGGCTGCCTGACAATTTGAGGTAAAGGAATGGAGAATGAGCAGTGGCTAACCTCATGTCAAGAAGATTTGTGCTCCATTCACATTTGGAGCAGTGATTTTACAAACTTAAGAGTCTTTGGAACAAAAGAGAGCGTCAAAACTTAGTCATTCACTGTCTGCATTCAGCTTTGACTTTGGTTAAAATCACAAATGACATCCTGTATGACTGTGACACAAGTACAGAGGAACCTCGATTATCCAGCATTTGATTATCCGAATATCGGATTATCCGGCAAGATCACAGTTTCCTGATGCTTGGCCAAACTATGTTATTCGGAATTCGACTATCCACAATTCAATTAACCGAATGAAATACTCCCCGCCCGTGTCCTTTGGGTTCCTCTGTAAACTGTCCCTCCTCGTCCTTCTCAACCCAACACACCATTCTCCTCCAGAATCGCCCAGTTGGATGGGACTCATCTTGCCTTGTTGCATCCTTTCATCTATTTAATCAGAGGCAGAGAATTACCACAAATGGCTTCTCCTCTTATTCCTACACCATTAACTCTGGTGTCTTGAAAGGATCTATCTTTGGCATCATCCATTTTCTCATTGACATCTGCCCCTCAGAGACATGATCTGAAAGCACAGCAGTTTCCACATGTACAATGACAATATCCAACTCTATCTCACCAGCACTTCTCTTGTCCCCTCTCCTGTCTCTAGATTAACAGATTGTTTATTTGATGTGCTGGCAATTCAATTTCAGCAGATTTGAAGACGTTGTCTTCACTTCCCACCACAAACTCTGCTCCCTATTCACTGGCACCATCACTCTGTCCATCTGAGGCTGAACCAACTGCTTGTATATTTGATCTTGAGGTGAGGTTTCAACCACAAATTTGCATTTTCTCTAAGACCTTTTCTGTAACATGAACTGACTTTGCTATCCATCTCAGCTCATATGTTGCAAGAGGGTCAGTGTGATTTCAGAAAATGTCGAACAACTATTGACATGGTGTTTATTGTTAGACAGCTCTAGAACAAGCTGATCATTTATGACTGAGATAAAGAAAATGTCTTCACTTATAGGACTGTTAAACCTTTGGAATTGAAAACATAAAGTGTTGTGGATACACTATCTTTAAATATAGCTACATTTTTCCAGTTTCTCGGCAAGTTATGATTTTAAGGCTGTGGAGAAGGAGAGGATTAGGCAAAATGGGAGGATATTTAATTGGGGAAGAGGAAACATGATGCGATTAGACATGAGTTAGGAAGCATAGACTGGGAGCAATTGTTCCATGGTAAAGGCACTATAGACATGTGGAGGCTGTTTAAGGAACAGTTGTTGCGAGTGATGAATAAATACGTCCCTATGAGACAGGCAAGAAGGGGTAAGATAAAGGAACCTTGGATGACGAGAGCGGTGGAGCTTCTCGTCAAAAGGAAGAAGGTAGCTTACATAAGGTGGAGGAAGCTAGGGTCAAGCTCAGCTCTAAAGGATTACAGGCAGGCGAGGAAGGAGCTCAAAAATGGTCTGAGGAGAGCCAGGAGGGGACATGGGAAAGGCTGGGCAGAACAGATTAGGGAGAACACAAAGGCTTTTTACATTTATGTGAGGAATAAGAGAATGGTTAAAGAAAGAGTAGGGCCGATTAGGGATAGCATTGAGAACTTGTGTGTGGAGTCTGAGGAGGTAGGGGAAGCCCTAAATGAGTTTTTTGCTTCTGTCTTTACGAAAGAAACAAACTTTGTAGTGAATGAAACCTTTGAAGAGCAGGTGTGCATGCTGGAATGGATAGAGATAGAGGAAGCTGATGCGCTGAAAATTTTGTCAAACATTAAGATTGACAAGTTGCCAGGCCCAGACCAGATTTGTCCCCGGCTGCTTTGGGAAATGAGAAATGCAATTGCTTCGCCACTTGCAAAGATCTGCATCCTCGCTCAGTCGTACCTGAGGACTGGAGAGAGGCAAATGTAATTCCTCTCTTCAAGAAAGGAAACAGGGAAATCCCCGGCAATTA
>NC_057729.1:48322754-48355403 GCF_004010195.1 Chiloscyllium plagiosum
GCCCTATTATAGGAAAGATGTGGATGCTTTGGAGAGGGTTCAGAGGAAGTTTACCAGGATGCTGCCTGGAATGGAGGGCTTAACTTATGAAGAGAGGTTGACTGAGCTCGGACTTTTTTCATTGGAGAAAAGGAGGAGGAGAGGGGACCTAATTAAAGTATACCAAGATAATGAGAGGCATAGATAAAGTCGATAGTCAGAGACTATTTCCCAGGGCAGAAATGGCTAACACGACGGGTCATACTTTTAAGCTGTTTGGAGGAAAGTATAGAGGGGATATCAGAGGCGGGTTCTTTACACAGAGAGTTGTGAGAGCATGGAATGCGTTGCCAGCAGCGGTTGAGGTCATTGGGGACATTTAAGAAACTGCTGGACATGCATATGGTCACAAAAATTTGAGGGTGCATACATGAGGATCAATGGTCTGCACAACATTGTGGACTGAAGGGCCTGTTCTGTGCTGTACTGTTCTATGTTCTATGTCTATGGGAAATTGGAGGGAGAATGCAGCTGGGACAGGAGATTGGCCATCATTCTGTTGAATAGCATGAGGAAAGCTTGAGCGACCTTATAATCTGCAAATACATTTACTTATTGTGGTCTTATGTTTTATTGCATTAGGTGCTATCTAAGTATAGGTAGTTATTGTTGTTGATTTTGCCAGAAGACCATTGTTTTGAAGATGCCACATTGATTGGAACCAAATGTATAAATCTAGACATAAAAGTCGACTTGGTATGACCGCATTTTACTGGCCCCAAAAATCACGTATTTGTCTATCCTCAATGGATAAGTTCATCCCCACTTTTCAGCCACAACATACCACATTAGCAGTTAGCCTCAATATTTCACCCCACTTCCAGCAGAGCCCCAGGGATCACAGCGTGGACACAGATTATGTTGTGAATATGCATTGGGGTTTATGACTCGCTCACAGAAAAAAGCAGACCTTACATGGCAAAGGACAAACACAATCAGCGACCACACACAGGCATGCCAACAGTTCAGTTTCAAACTCAATTTTTGAGACTGCAACAATCTCTCCAGAATCAGGGGTTAACATATTCACCAACATCTAAAGTGTTTCCTTGAATTGACAAATTGTTGTTGGGTAGTTGATTGTCTTTGGCCTACAGAACTGGAGCATAGCCATGCCATCAGATGAACAGCTCCAATATTTTATTCACCCTTCTTGTCTCATTTCAGCCGTTCATCCAGATGGAAAAGGCAGTCGTCCCTATGTTTTTAAAATAAATGTGAGCTCGTTCAACCGTGCTGGTGAGACAATGGACCTGGCAGCAGAAACACTGGAAGATCTGAACGATTGGGTGGCCAAGATCCGGGAAGCAGCACAGACGGCAGACGCCAGGGTAAATTCACACACTTAAAGAAAACAGCTTGGAATGAGTTTCTCTTATACTTCATTGTGGGGGGGTGGGCATGATGGCTCAGTGGTTAGCACTGCTGCCTCACAGCACCAGGGACCTGGGTTCGAATCCAGCCTCGGGCGACTGTCTGTGTGGGTGTTTGCACATTTGCACATTCTCCCCGTTTCTGCATGGGTTTCCTCTGGATGCTCCGGTTTCCTGCCACAGTCTAAAGATGTGCAGGTTAGGTGAATTGGCCATGCTAAATTGCCCATCACGTTCAGGGATGTGTAGGTTAGGTGTATCATTCGGGGGAATGGGTCTGGTTGGGTTACTCTTCGGAGGGTCAGTGTGGACTTGTTGGGCCGAAGGGCCTGTTTCCACACTGTAGGCATTCTAATTAGAGGATTCATTGATACAACCTACATCCTTTTTAAAACATTTAGGAACTGAGATTTCACTCAATTGAATTTCATGTACAAAGGTAGATTTTTTTCCACACTGGGTTACTGTGATGTTTTCACTGACAGTAGGTAGCATGTTTCTGTTACATTTTGGCTGCTGCCAGGAAAAATACCCTTGGTAACACAAATTCTCTGGAAAATTCTCAGAGAATTTGGCTACTTACACCAATGAGGAAAGATGTTCCTGTACCCTAGCAAGAATAGGTAGCCCCAGCACTCTAACCCAGAGAGAACGGAACATCCCAGAAACTAACCCCAGCAAGAACAAGTGTCAAAGAATCTGCACCCCAACAAGAACAGGTATCACAGAAACTGTACCCCAACAAGAACAGGTATCACAGAAACTGTGCCCCAACAAGAACAGCTACCACAGAAACTGTACCTCAACAAGAACAGGTATCACAGAAACTGTGCCCCAACAAGAACAGCTACCACAGAAACTGTACCTCAACAAGAACAGGTATCACAGAAAGTGAGGACTGCAGATGCTGGAGAGTCAGACTCGAAAAGTGTGGTACTGGAAAAGCACAGCAGGCCAGACATATTCCTGATGAAGGACTTATGCCTGAAACGTTGATTCGTCTGCTCCTCGGATGCTGCCTGATCTGTTGTGCTTTTCCAGCGCCACCACAGAAACTGTGCCCTAATTAGAACAAGTATCACAGAAACTGTGCGCCAGCAAGCATAGGTATCATAGAAAGTAAATGCCCGCAAGAATTCAAAATTATTCTCTTAGTTTGAGGAGATGTCATTTTAAAGCTTTTAATTTGTGGTTTGATCACTTTTTAGAAGGAAGAGGGGAAGATGATGGAGCGCAGAAAGAAGATTGCTCTTGAACTCTCTGACCTAGTGGTGTATTGCAGACCTGTCCCCTTTGATGAAGAAAGTAAGTGATGTTAAGGACAACGCGCACACACAAACACTTCTCACTGTGTGTGCTCCTTCCCCTCAGATCCAAAGCAAATTCTCTTGTGAGTGGCCAGAGTGGGAGGGGAGGATTGGTGGACCACATGTGATATTGACAAAGGTGTAAGCGCATTCTGAATTGTATGGAATAGAACTACTAGAACGTGTACAATTATGGATTTGTTTCTTAAAGTGTAAATTTGCTGTTCTACAAACATTTCTGGTCTGGAAAATGTGACCCAATTGTTCTGAGTCATTATAACCTTGTAATCAAAAGTATCTATTTCCAAACCTTTACCCGGTGTGGCCCCATTTTAATGCCACTGATGTTATGAGAGCTCTGGTGCGGGAAAGCTTGGGCAGCCTCTTGAACGAGACTAGGCTGCCAGTAATTAAACTGCTGAGCACCGAGAGGTGAATGCACACCTCCCCCACCCTGGCCCTGCAGTTGAAAGAAGCAGTTTCCCCCAACCCCCACCATGTCACACAAAGTCAGAAGCGTTAAAATGGAGTCACACTGTGATAAAGTTCGAAGTAACTTAATCTTCTGAACAGATGGTGGGTAGGGTGGGGGGGCGGAGGGAGGAGGAACAAGAAGAAATTTCAGCATGGTGTAAGTTTTTGATGGTGGGGGTCTTAAAAGAAAATGAATACCTATCTTTGTTTAGAATTTTTTTTGCGACAGCAATCAGATCTCAAAAGATCCATCTGTGAGGTCACACCCACCAATTACAGAATATAACCTGGAGAATTTGAAGGAACCAAGGAGCTGTTAGCATTCAGTCTGAGAAAAGAACTTGTAACTTCACTCAAAGCTGCAATTTACTGTTTGTACGACTGGCTTATAATATCAGGATATTCCTCGGTTACATCCTTCGACTAGTTGCCCTAGTGGCTATTGTCCCTGTTGCTCTAAGGCAGTAGTGAAATAAAAAACAAAACAGGATTTCTGATTGGTATCCAGTGAATGTTGAAGTCCTTGACCCTCAACATTCTGACCCAAACATGAGGCGTGAAGTCACAAAGTTAAAAAAAATTAGTGAGCGATAGTGATCTGACTCTCACACTGATCTAAGAATATAATATAATAATAAAGTTTACACATTCTCCCTGTGTCTGTGGGGGGTTTCTGCTGGGTGCTCCGGTTTCCTCGCACAGTCCAAAGATGTGCAAGCTAGCTGGATTGGTCATGCTATATTACCCATAGTGTTCAGGGATGTGTAGCTTGGGTGCATCAGCCTTGGGAACCGGAGGGTTACAGGGATAGGGTAGGGGGATGGCTCTGGATGGGACACTCTCCAGAGGATCGGCGTGGGCCAAGTGGCCTGTTTCCACACTGTAGGAATTCTATGGTATTCTATGGTAATAGCAATTACTACCCGGGGCCACTTTGATGAATAGAAGATTTTGTTGCAAGACAACGATGGAATTGTGGAATAGACCACTGTAACACACCACAGGGTAAACTGTGGAGCTAGCCTGCAATACTTTGCAAATCGTGTTTGTTTGTGACGAAGTGGTGCTCCGAAAGTTTATACTTCCAAATAAACCTGTAGGACTATAAGCTGGTTGTGCGAGTTCCAATTGATCTCCCCAGTCCAGCACCAGCACCTGCACATCATTGACAAACATTAACCTTGGAACGTTGAGTGGGAAATGTTGACACAGTAATCTACAATGCTTAAAGTTGGCAGAAAAGTGTGATCAGAAATTGTGGCAACAGGAAAGTTTGTTTGCATTCTGCATGCAAGATTTTGAAAACACTGAACGATATTGGATGATATTTTACCTTTAATCTACTATTGATCTGCTGGTTAGACCAAGAGTGCAGGTCCAGTGGGTGTCAGTGCAGCCTTTCATTTTGAGTGGCAGGCAGGAAGGCTGCCTACACGTAGTAATAAATCTGTGAGGTGCCAGAAAATGTAGAAAATATTTGCACACCTGTCATCACTACAGAACTACAACTAGTGTCAGAAACTGAGGTTGCGTTGCTGAGGGGACAGGGAGTTCTGAACTGGTCATGGCACACATGAGCTAGGAAATGAATAGAATACTGCCAGATGTTGGTCAGAATGTGCTTTTTCTGAAATTGTTTCTCCCAGGGATCATTAGTTCATGCTAACCATGTGATATTGGTCATGTGGTCAACATGAAACCTTCCGGCCATGAAGCAGGTGGACAGTGATTAATGGACAAGGTGGATTACAAATAATGGGAAGGACATCCCCTCCCCAAGAAGAATGAGTGATTAGATGGTGTAGATAAAATTAGGAATGTGTGCAAGAAATGATAAGACAATAATCTCTCCCGTTGTTTCTTTGTGATACAGAGATTGGGAGTGATCGGGCCTGCTACCGGGATATGTCATCGTTTCCAGAAACCAAGGCAGAGAAATATGTGAACAGGGTCAAGGGGAAGAAATTTCTACAGTACAACCGTCTGCAGCTGAGTCGCATCTATCCCAAAGGCCAGCGTCTCGACTCATCCAACTACGACCCCTTGCCCATGTGGATTTGTGGCAGTCAGTTAGTGGCATTGAACTTCCAGACCCCAGGTCCTTGTTACTTTTTCCTTCTTCCTGTTTTTGTCCTCATTACCACTGAACCCACCCAACCCACACACGCAGTCTTGGTGTCACAACAGTTCCCGATTCCCGATCAATACCCTGTCTGAACTGGCTTTTGTTGCCAACAGCATTTGAATGTTACATTGTGCTTGTGTGGAATCTTAAAGGGAAGAAGTTGTGTTTGAGTTTGGATTCATTGTCGTCACATGCCCAGAGATACAGTGAAAAGTGTTGTTTTGCATGCTCTACAGGCAGATCATACCACACAAAGTACATCAGGGTAGCAGAATGGAGTGGAGAGTACAGTGTTACAGCCGCAGAGATGGTGAAGAGAGAGAGAGAGAGACAGAGAGAGATGAGAATTAATATTTGAGAGGTCCGTTCAAAAGTCTGATAACAGCAGAGAAGAAGATGTTCTTGAATCTGTCCGTATGCATATTCAAACATCTATATCTTCTGCCCAATGGAAGAGAGTGTAACCGGGGAGGGAGGGGTCTTTGATGATGTTGGTTGTTTTCCTGAGGTATAGGAAAGTATAGATGGAGCCAGTGTATGGGAGGTTGGTTAGCATGATGGACTGGGCTGTGCTTATGACTCTGTAGATTCTTGCAGTTTTGAGAAGAGCAGAAGTCATACCATCCAGATAGGATGCGATCTATGGTGCATCTATAAAAATGAGTAAGAGCCTTAGTGGACATGCCAAATTTCCTTAGCCTCCTCGGGAAGTTGTTATACTTTCTTGACCATCACTTCGACATGATGGACCAGGACAGATTGTCGGTGATCATCACTCCCGGAACTTGACACTCTTGACCGCAGCACTATTGATGCAGAATGAGCATTCAAGACAGTACTTTCCACATTGGTGTGCAGTCATGTGCACAGAAGGCTGTCAGTGGACAATGCTCACTGCCTGATGAGTTGACCTTCACTTCCTCAAGCATTCACTGGGTGAATGTTGGTCTAATGGTAATGTCACTGACCAGTAATCTGGCAGAGTCCAGGTTAATGCTGTAGGGATGTGGGTTCAAATCCCACTGTGGCAGCTTTGTAGAATTTAAATTCAGTTAACAAAATTTGGAATTAAAAGCTTGTCTCAGGAGGGAGTTGACCATGAAAGCTATTACTCATTCTTGTAAAACTGGTTCACTAGTGTCCATTAGGGAAGGAAATCTGCCACCTTTACCTAGTCTGACCTACATCTGACTCCAGACTCACAGCAATGTTGTTTTCTTTTAACTGCCCTTTGAATTGGCCCACGAGCAACTGAGGTCAAGGGTAATGATGGATGGGCAAAAGCCCACTTCCCATGGAAAATAAAACTTTCCTGAAGCAATCCCACAACAGTACAAGGCAAACATTATGACGGGAAGGAGTATGTTATGGGAACAAGGATGATGAAGCTAGTGGGGAAGTATGCAGAGGTTGCCCAATTACTCTGTCTGATAGGCTCCTGTCAAGGACTCTGAACCACTACTTGTGACTACACTGATTGAGCATCCCATACCATCCATTGATTTTCCAGTGCTAACTTTTTAATTATATTTCCATCCCATCTTGCAGGATGGTGTTGGTTGGAACTGCCTTTGTTTGTGGTGGAATAGGCTTGGTTTCAGCTTTTCTGTTCTTAGTAGAGCTTAAGTCCACAGTGTTAAACTTGGCACAAAATCTCATTGTTTACTCTAGTTTTGCTTGGATTGAAAACAATAAAGTTATGAAACTGAATCTGATACAGACTGTAGGCTAGTTGCAAGTGGTTAAGGGCTTTGATAATATGTCCTAATTCCTTATATTTTATCTCTGTCTCCCAGATAAACCCATGCAGATGAATCAGTCGTTGTTCATGTTGAATGGGAGGTGTGGGTATGTTCTGCAGCCATCCATCATGAGGGACGACCAGTTTGATCCTTTTGACAAACACTCTGTGAGGCCGACTGAGTCACTCATCATTCAACTCCAGGTCTGTTACATGGTCAACATCATTGTTCTGTTTCCTTATCTGTAAGGTTAGATTGAAATCAGCTTCTCAGACATTAGGCAGATTTAAAGGGCTGTTTTGCAATCGTATTATTGTGTTACTGTATGGAGGATGTTGTGTTGCAGTAATCAGTGAGGCACTGTTAGGGTAAAACACCAAAAAGGAAATATCATAAGTTAAAAACAAATCATAGTCTGGGTTTTACAGTCTACTGAATTAACATTTGGGAGGATGAATTAATTGAGGAAAAAAGACGAAATACACTTACGTCAAGTCTTTATCACCTCAGGATGATCCAAAGTGTTTAATTCACAATTACGTACTTCCGTAGTGTGTGTCATCGTGTAGTAAACACGGGAGCCAATTTGAACACAAGGTCCCACAATCAGCAGTGAGTAAATGGCCAGATAATTTATTTTGTGACAGTGATTTAGTGATAAGTATTCACCAAGGCATCAGGGATAACTTCTGAGTATAGTGTAAAAGACCTTTTTTTATGGATACCTTTGTGGACTGTCAGTTTAAAGCTAACAGTTCCAACAGTGCACTGGACTGCAGCACCTACAGTCGGACAGGAAGAGGTTTCAAAGACTTAAGGGAATGCAGTGGTGATTTGAAGTTATGTAATTGGTTAATAAGGAACCACAGTACAGTAGTGACAGTGAATGGAGGGCCTTTGATGAGTTTTTAAAATTCTTTCATGGGAAGTGGGTGTCACTGGTTGGGTAGAATTTATTGACCACCCCTAATTGTCCTTAAGAGGGACAACTTACAACTGCACAGAGGTGAAGTCAAGGCAATGGAGGGAGGGCACGAATTTCCAAGCAAACTTTGGGCACAACACCACCTGCCCCACATGGGGCTGAGTATGCAGATTGTGCATTGAATAACCACCCATCTCTGAATCCATCGAACGAGAAACAAGTCCTCTTCGGTCTCACAGGACCAACTAAGAGGAGGAAGGATCATTTGGGATGAATCACTGAAGGCCAGTGAGGAGATAGTTGAAGAAATTAAGCCAAAGTTACTGCAGTGGAAGTAGCAAGTTTTGAAGATAAATTTGGAGAAATAATCAGAGCCAGAAGAAGTCAGGAATGTGAAATACCTCCACAGAGGCCAATATCCCATCACTGAATTACCTTTTATTTACATGTGCATAGTGCTTAAAGACAATAAAAACTGCAGATGCTGGAAGCCAGAGTCAATGGATGTGATGCTGGAATCACACAGAAAGTCAGACAGCATCTGAGGAGCAGGAAAGTCAACATTTCAGGCCTAAAACCTTCATCAGGACTGGGGAGGGGGAGTGGAGGCCAGAAGTATATAGTGGGAGGGAGGTGAGGCTGTGGGAAGGGTAGGGAGTCGGTGATTGGTGAATGCAGGTGGCGGTTATTGTGATTGGTCAGTGGGAAGGGTGCTGCGGATAGGTGAGTAGGAAGATGGACAGGTTAGAACAGGTCAGTGAGGCAAGGAGGATGGGGAGCTGGGCATGGGGTAAGGTTGGGGATGGAGGGATTTTGATGCTAGTGAAGTCAATATTTTGGGATGTAAGCTCCCCAGGTGAAATATAAGGTGTTGCTCCTCAAGTTTAGTTTGGCCTCACTATGACAGTAAAGGAGGCCAAAGATGGACATGTCGCCAGAGGAGACACAGGGTTAGTTGATGCATGCAGAGTGCAGATGTTCCCCTAGTCCGGCTGCCTTAGAGATGGCTCTCAGGGTGAGCTGATTTCTGACACTCTGTTTATAATATTTTATTAAACAAATTACAAAAAACAGTTAACATTAACAGATGTATACAACAACAATTTTACAAGGGAGAGGAGCAGCAAAGCCAGGCCCCAAACCCTACCGTTCAACCAGTTGACAGGGAGATGAGGACAAACCTCAAATCCCAGTTTCACATATTAAAAGACACAGTGACAACGACATTTGTACATAAGAGGACAATCCAGTTGCATAAAAAAGTGCATACAATACAGACCCAGCAAGGCCCCATCCCTCCCACCTTCCGACCATTCTAAGGCAGCCCGCCCCTACCCACCTCTGGCTCTCGGTCCACCCCATGCCCCTTCCAGTTCTCGGTCCGCCCTGACACACCTTTTGACCACCTCTAGGACAGCCCGCCCTGGTACCCGCCCGGGGTGACAGCGCTGAGGACGGCTACCCACCTTCTGGCTCTCGGTCTGCCCCTACTACCATTTGGCTCTCACCCACCCTGATGCGCCATCCGGCCAGTGGGCTATCCTGGCACACCTTCCGGCCACCTCTAGGACAGCCCGTCCCCTTCCCTGGGACGACAGCGTGTAGGGTAGCCCACAAGCCTTCCGGATCTCAGCCCGCCCGTACGCACCTTCTGGCTCTCGGCTGCTCTGACACCTTTCGACCACCTCTAGGACAACCCGTCCTGATTACCCCTTCTCGGGACGACAGTGCTCAGAACAGCCTACCCACCATCTGGCTCTCGGGGCAACTAGCATCAGGGTGGCCTACCCACCCTCCGGCTCTCTGGGTGACAGCATTCAGGACGACCCATGAGCCTCCCAGCTCACAGCAAGGCCTGCCAGACCCAGGGACACACAAGACAGTGCAGGTGATAGATCCAGGAAACACCACAATACAGTTAATTACCAAAAAAACAGTGTCCTTACTGGTACACAGTCCAAATCTATACAGTTTTCAAGATTTGGAATCCATTTCCAAGAAGAGTCCACTCCAGTATACAATATGCATTGTCAGAAATAGAGTCCACTCCAAACTGCAGAGTCCGTTGCTAAAAACAAAGTCCGCAACCAAGGGCAGAGTCCACTCCTGCAGGCAGCAAATTCACATCCCACAGCACACAGTGTTCAGTCTCCATAGAGTCCTGGCCCAGCCTTGGAAAACCAGGCCCACTCACAGGAACATAGTACATTGTACAGGTGCAGTTAACTCACAGGGGTTTGGTCCACTCCTAAAGGAAAGGTCTTCACCCAAACTCCAGGGTACAGCAAGTGCTCACCTCCCAGCACACACACAGGTGTTCAATCTTCAGAGGCCCAGTCCCAGGGCTAGGCCTCCCCACAGGAACAGCTCCTCTGGTAAAATGTATGTCTTTCACAAGAGCTCAGTCCAAGCACCAATAAAAAGTGAAGACACATACAAAAAACAAAAGAAAACTAGAGTCCAAGGGCTAAGCCCTACCATAAAACTAACATTGTCCTTTTCTCAAAAAGAGTAAAAAGAGAAACCAGCCAGTGAAACAACAATCCCCTAATGAGAACTGAGTTACACCTGAAACACATTATGTGCACCAGGAGTTTAACAATCAGTCCTCACCAAAAGGAATGCCAGTTAACAAACTGGCTAAATAATTCAGCCAGTTCAGGAATCAGGTTTCCACCCCAGAAAAAAGGAGCAGAAACCAACTGCAACAGTAACATACTGACTATAGCACCAGCTAGCATAGAGTCAGTCCCCTAAACTGAGGAGACTCTGAATCTCCTGTTTATATCTGTCAGCCAGGGCTCCTTGATTGGGCCAGATTAACAGATCCAGTCAGGGAACTCATAGTCTGTCAGGTCCACGTGGCTGACCTCATTACAATCACTACAGGAAGGAAATTGAATCAAAGGATAAGGTACTGTTTTCGACAGAGATAGGAGCACATTGGGAGAAAGTGAGGACTGCAGATGCTGGAGTTCAGAGTCGAGGGTGTAGTGCTAGAAAAGCACAGCAGGTCAGGCAGCATCCGATAAACAGGAGAATTGACGTTTCGGGCATAAGCCCTTCATCAGGCTTTGTAGGTATATCATCTTGTATCAGCAGTTTTAATGAAATATAGATGATGGTGGAGGGCTGGTTAGCGAGATATAACAGATGAATAACTGTTTTTGCATTTTCTTAAAATTCTCTTAAAATTGATTTCACCAGGTTCTGGGTGCTCGTCACTTGCCTAAGAATGGCAGAGGCATTACCTCTCCATTTGTAGAGGTTGAGGTTTGTGGATCTGACTACGATAACTGCAAGTACAAGACTGAGATTGTTGGTAAGAAGATCGCCCTTATCTTCAACCTTGACACAGCCAACACCCAGCGACAGTTGCGGTGACAACTTCCTCTGTGCGGTGACAACTTCCTCTGTGATGTTGTTATCAACTTTTCACCATTTTATCTTCTTCTTCACTCTGTGGTGGAGCTGTAGTGGACTTCCCTGAGAGCAGTCTCACCAACTGCACTTTCAGACTTTAATTTGCAGGACATACAGCCATGGATGGGGATGAGATTTTATTCTCTAATTTAGTCCTGGATTACACTCAGTCAGGTCAAGGGTGCTGCCTTAAAACTGACCCTGCTTAAACACTCTCCCTTCAGTAGCTTGTTGTGAAAACTCTTACGGCTTATCACTTGTCCCTATATTTCCAGTGTTAAGGAAGTACTTGAATGTCACTTGATAAGTGTAGGGGAAGTGGTAGTGTAGTGGTAATGTCACTGCGCTCGTTGTTCAAAGGCCTCTGCTCATGCTCTGGGGACAAAGGTTTGAATCCTAGAATGTAAATTGAAGTTAATCATAAATCCTGAATCTGTCTCAGGAGGGGTGACCATGAACCTATTGTCAATTATTATAAAAATCCATGTGGTTCACTTAATGTCCTTTAGGGAAGGAAAACTTCCATTCTCATCCAATGCCGGCCACGTATGACTCATACCCACAGTAACATCGTTGACTCTTAAATCCCGCCTGAAATGATAGAAATGAAACCATCACCCGCCCCAAATATGTATTTTACTGAACTGCTGCAGAATGGGTAAAAGTTATCTGTTTAGGGGATTTTGTGGCACTGTAGTGGCCCTGCCTCTGGAAGGGAAGGTCCAGGTTTGAGTCCCACAATCCCTGGAGCTCTGTCTGACCAGGTTATTTCAAAATTGTTTTTGATGGTCTGTGGCACAGTGGTAGTGTCCCTACTTCTGAACTCGAATGTCCAATTCAAATCCCACCTGTCCCAGAGATGTGTCACAGCATGTTCAAACAGGTTGATTACAATAACTATTACCATTAGCCCCAATGTCCCTTGGTCAGGTCAGGCCTCAGGTTGGAATCTATCATCCCTCTCGGAATATTTGTGTACATACATCAGACATTGGGCACGGGTCTGATTTCCTCAGATAGGTTGCATCGATCTTTCACAGTGACTATGTTTGCTATGGCTTACCCATGAGGAGGAAGTATCATAGAAATGTTAAATTCATTTGAATACAAGTCGTTCTGCTTTAATGTGCGCTTCGTTAAGACAAATCAGCTGTAACACAATTGACGAATTGGGGACACGGTTTCTAAAGCACGAACTTTTAAAACGTGTGTTGGCTGTAACACGATTAGATCACCAACACTTTAAGCACTGTTTCTGACGTGTGATTTTTCTATAAACAGGATTGCAAAAAATGCAACCATTGTGTTACAAAAGAACTGCCTGTATTCAAGAAGGGATCAATAGCATGTAGAGAAGAGGGGAGATGAAACAAAATTACCAAGAGAGCAGGCCAAAGGGCCTCACATTATCCAGTGTGAGGGATATTATTGTTGAACACGATGATACAGTATTAGTAGTGAATAACAACAATTTGCATTTTTATAGCACTTATAAAATAGGAAATGCCTGCAGAACTTTTACTCAGGTATTTCAACAAAACTGGATACTGAGTTACATCAGGAAATCTGAGGACAGATGACAAAAAGTGTGGTCAGAGAGGTAAGTATAAAGGAGTAGCAAAAGAGAGTTAAGGTGGGAATTTCAGAACTTTGGGTCCTGGCATTGAAGTTTGTGTGAAGCTGATGAAGTTCTTAAGAGGCCAAAATTAAATGTGTAAATTGAGTGTCTTGTAGTTCCCAAAAGGTCTTCTGTTTGGTGGCACACTGTAGGAAATAATGGTTCCATTTTCATTTCTTTTCATTTAGCGGTGAATGGCTTAAACCCCACATGGACGGCAAAGCCATTTTCTATAAACATCACTAACCCAGAATTCAGCTTCTTACGATTTGTTGTCTACGAGGAGGATGTGTTCAGCGATCAGAATTTCCTGGCAGAAGCAACCTTTCCTGTCAAAGCCATAAGGACAGGTAGCCAAGAGAAACATTATCGTCTCCTCATTCCTTATGCTGTGCAATGTCTCTCCAATGTCCTGCTTCACCACCCTCCTCCTTTTGTCTGCTGTCCCTCGTTAGTTCAGTTCTCGTCTCCTAACTTGTTTGGTAAACCATGCCACATTTTGTCCCCATTCTGTGTTGTTTCATTGCTCGTTCCTCTTTATTTAACTGCCCACCCCTCATGCTGTATTGCTGCCCACTCATGTGAGGAAAAACAGGACTTAGGAACAGGAGTATGCCATTTGGCCAACCTAGCATACTCCACCATTCAATAGATTTATGGCCAATCTGGATGTAGCCTCAAGTCCATTTTCCTGTCTACTCCTTTCTTAACCTTTGATTCCTGTGTCTATCAAAAATCTTTCATCACTGACAATTCACAAGTGATTTTATCCACAAGTTGCTAGGTTCCATTATCAGACCTTGTGTTCCTCCTCAAACCCCATCACTACCCCTACATCCTTGTCCACTTCCTTCTATAATGCATGCTGTTACTCAGCTGATCTCTCTTGTTTTCTCAGGATACCGATCGGTGCCTTTGAAGAATAGCTACAGCGAGGATCTTGAATTGGCGGCATTAATGGTCCACCTGGAGATCTTGGAATCAATGATAAGGGTAGGACAGCTACCCTCCCAACCTTGTTTGCCCTTCCACAGCATGGGAGTGGCCAATCAGCGACATTCCCGATCCATGCTGAGTCCTGGTCTTCCCAAAGGTTGATTCCCCAGCAAGAGAGGGGCGCTGACTGAATCACACACCTTATACAGAGCCCCAGTCTTATCTGATAACTTTTTTGAAATTAAGGTTAGAAATTAGAAAGAATGGATAGGGTTATGACAAGATACAAATATAATGTTCATTGTAACTGGAGTCTTTACTCAAAAGTAAATGATTTAGGAGGCCATAGGGAGGAAGCAAGTGAGCAGGTCTTATTACCTGTATATTTCAGGGGGTAGACAGAGGCATGGTGGTTGGGTGGCTTCCTTTTGTTCTGTTATAGAATTATATTGACTCTTTCTCTGCTCCCATGCTGCTTCTTTGTCCCCTGCTAACCCCTCCTCCTCCTTATTAATTTTAACTGTTGTCTTTGCTCAGGAAAATGGTGACACAGTTCTGTGTCCGTTAAATCTGTCCCTTCGAGAGCGCAGTGCTGACCATTCTAGCCAACTGCTGGCCTTCAGGAGTAGAGAGGGATCGTTTGATGCTCGATATCAGCAGGAAGATCTAAGGCTTTTCCAGGAACAGCAGCTGGAGCACACAGAGACCAGAGAGAGGAGGTAAAGCTGTGTTATCTGAATACAGAACAATAACAAGTGAATCAACTGAATTCAACTAACTTGAGGCTCTAACAGACGTGGTCACAATGCAGCACAACAGGGGGCAAAAGTGCTTTAGTCATTGGGCTATAGTAATCCAGAAGCCCAGGCCATGCTCTGGGACTATCAGTTTAAATCCTGTCACAGCTACTAGTGGAATCTGAACTCAGTTAATAAATTTGAAATTATATAAAGCCCAAACTATTATCAGTTGTTGTAAAATCCCAACTGGTTTGCTAATGTCCTTCTGGGAAGGAAATCTGCTGGCCTTACTCAGTCTGGCCAACATGTGACTCTAGATTTGTGGCCATGTGGTTGCCTTTTAACTGCCCTCTGAAATGATCAAGCAGAAAACCACTCAGAGCAAGAGAAATGATGAAGGGGCAGCAAATGCTAGACGTGCCAGCGATGTCCATCTCCCATGTCGGAAGAATAAGAAATTGCAAATATTATAAAATCATCTAGCGTGGAAGGATGCTGCTCAGTGAAGGTTACCTGACTGTTTGTAAAAGCTATCTAATTAATCCCACTCCTCCACTATTTTCCCACAGCTTTGCCTTTTTTTCCTTCCCAATATAAATCCAATTTTGTCATCATCGACTAACTCAGCATAAATTGAGGATTAAACCTGATGCTTGTGTTGGGCAGCTGGCCCTGCAGCGTAATGTGATGTATTATTGAGACAGGCTAGTTTTTTTTATTTTTAACAAACGTGTTGGATGAGTTGTGAAGCAGCAGCATGCTATTGTGATTGCATCATCTTGACACCATCCCCTACGCATGAAGTTACCATGGTGAAGCGACCCTTTCAATAGTAATGAAGAATTCATTACCACAGAGAGCTTTGAGGCTGGGTTATCAAGAATACTTAGAACTGAGATAAGGCAGATTTTTACTCAATAAGGGATTTAAGGATTTTAGGGAAAGGCTGGAAAGTGGAGTTGAGGATTATCAGATTTGTTGTGTATCTCATTGAATGGCAAAGCAGACTCAATGGGCTGAATGGCCTAACTTTTGGACCTATATCTTATGATTTCATGGTATATTTATTCTGAATGCAGTTTTTATATATATCTGTGTGTGTATTTTGTTCAGTTTTTATATTATTATTACATTTTGAGAAAATTTGTAGCTCAGGTTGAGGTTCTGGATGTAGGTTTGCTCGCTGAGCTGGAAGGTTCATTTTCAGATGCTTCATCACCATATTAGGTAACATAACTAGGCTAGCTCACTGATGATGTCACCGAGTATGGTGATGAAACGTCTGAAAACAAACCTTCCAGCTCAGCAAGCAAACCTACATCCATTATTATTACACTACTGATAATGAAAATTTCATGCTGATAACTGTCTATTCCGTCTACCAATAATTGCCACAATAGCATTCAGTCTAATGTCTGTCTTTTCAACAGCCTGTCATCTTCATGCTGACTTAAGAGTTATTCTAGGCAATCATTAATATTATGAATGACCAGGGAAGTAAAAGGTATGTTGGTATTCATTTCAGAGGGTTTTGAGAAGTAAAGACATCTTGCTCCAATTATATGGAACCGAAATGTGACCCCATCTGGAGAATTGCATGCAGTTTTGGACTCCTTACCTTTGTGCAGTGGCACAAAGATTCACCAGACTGAGCCCTGGGATGTCTGGATCCTCCTGTGAGGAGAGATTGAGGAGGCAGAGCCTGTATTCTCTAGAAGTTTAGTGCGGCACGGTGGCTCAGTGGTTAGCACTACTGCCTCACAGCGCCACGGACCCAGGTTCGATACCGGCCTCGGGCAACTGTCTGTATGGAGTTTGCACATTCTCCCCCCGTGGGTTTCCTCCAGGTGCTCCGGTTTCCTCCCTCAATCCAAAGGTGTGCAGGTTAGGTGAATTGGCCATGCTAAAATTGCCCATGGTGTAGGTTATTAGTCAGGGGCAAATATAGGGTAGAGGAATGGGTCTGGGTGGGTTACTCTTCGGAGAGTCGGTGTGGACATGTTGGGCTGAAGAGCCTGTTTCCACACTGTAGGAATTCTAATTCTAAGTCAAAAGAATGAGAGCTTCCAGCTCAGCAAGCAAACTTACATCCATTATTATTACACTACTGATAATGAAAATTTCATGCTGATAACTGTCTATTCCGTCTACCAATAATTGCCACAATAGCATTCAGTCTAATGTCTGTGTTTTCAACAGCCTGTCATCTTCATCCTGACTTAAGAGTTATTCTAGGCAATCATTAATATTATGAATGACCAGGGAAGTAAAAGGTATGTTGGTATTCATTTCAGAGGGTTTTGAGAAGTAAAGACGTCTTGCTCCAATTATATGGAACCGAAATGTGACCCCATCTGGGGAACTGCATGCAGTTTTGGACTCCTTACCTTTGTGCAGTGGCACAAAAATTCACCAGACTGAGCCCTGGGATGTCTGGATCCTCCTGTGAGGAGAGATTGAGGAGGCAGAGCCTGTATTCTCTAGAGGTTTAGTGCGGCACGGTGTCTCAGTGGTTAGCACTACTGCCTCACAGCGCCATGGACCCAGGTTCGATTCCGGCCTCGGGCAACTGTCTGTATGGAGTTTGCACATTCACCCCCCGTGGGTTTCCTCCAGGTGCTCCGGTTTCCTCCCTCAATCCAAAGGTGTGCAGGGTAGGTGAATTGGCCATGCTAAAATTGCCCATGGTGTAGGTTATTAGTCAGGGGCAAATATATGGTAGAGGCATGGGTCTGGGTGGGTTACTCTTCGGAGAGTCGGTATGGACTTGTTGGGCTGAACGGCCTGTTTCCACACTGTAGGAATTCTAATTCTAAGTCAAAAGAATGAGAGCTGATCTCATTGCAGCATACAAAGTTTATATTTGATACAGCGGAGCCTGGCAGAACACTTCCTTGGATGGGAATGGGGAGGATTAGGGCCAGTCACACAGTCTCATAAATAAGAAGTCATTTCAAACTGAGAAGGAATTTCTTGACACAGAGGGTGATGAAATCTCCAGCCTAGAGGAGGCTCAATCATTGAATATATTCAAGGCAGAGAATAAAGATTTCTAGAATTTTGTTTTATTCATTAGATATGGGCGTCACAGCCCAGGGGAACATTTATTGCCAATCCCTAATGCCCAGAAAGCAGTTAAGAGTCAACCACATTGCTGTGAGTCTGGAGTCACATGTAGGGCAGACCAAGTAAAGATGGTCATTAGTGAACCAGATGGGATTTTCCTGGCAATCAGCAATGTTTCCATGGTCATCATTAGACTCTGATTTCCAGATTATTATTGAGTTCAATTCCACCATCTTCTGGTCGTTCTGCTATAAGGTATGTTTCGTCAACACAAATTGGCCATAACGCAATTGACGAATTGTAGACATTGTTTGGATGACACAGACTTTCTACTGAAGAGGTGTGGTGATTTTCTATTAGTGATCTTTTACAGTGTGGTTTTCCATAGCATGATTTTCTGTAGCGTGAGGTTGCAGAGGAACACAGCTGTCGCTTTATAGTAGAGCAACCTGTACCCTGGTAGGATTCGAACCCAGGTACCCAGAACATTAGCTGGGTCGCTGGTTTAATAGTCTCGCAATCATACCATTAGGCCATCAAGCTCTTGTATTTTAAAGATATCAAGGGATGTTGAGATAATGCGGGAAAATGGTGTTGATTTAGGAGATCTGTCATGATCTCATTAAGTGGCAGATTGGGCTCGAGAGGGTAAATGACCTAATCCTGCTCCTTTTAATTATGTTCCTACGTTATCCTTTATCTGAGGAAGTGCCTTTTGGTAGTCATTTTAAAGTTTGTTTTAAATTTGAAATAATTTATTTTGTATGATATTTTGCCACCAACTTTCCATTGCTGGTCAACAACATCATTCTGTTTCTTTCACTCAGATTATTAAGAAGAACTCGGATAAGTGGAGACAACAGATGAAGGTTGGGGGAGACGGATTGTGCGGATTCTCTGTCAGTTCTAGGGACGTGGACTGCTACAATTTGGTTTCTATGGAAACTCTTGCTGGCTCTGGCCTATTTCGGACAGCCTCTCCGATTCATAACCTTTGTATTAACAGGAAAGTGACGTTTTTTTAATGTGCTGTTTGAAAAAAAACATTAGTTTTAAAGAAGAGAGAAAAATAAGAAAATTCACACCAGGTAGAGATGGGAACTGGCCAGTTTTTCATCTTTGTAGTTACTTTTCTGTTGAATTGTGCAGCCTGGTCAATCATTCGTGATCTACTGCTTATTAAACTGTGAGAATTGTTCTTACTTAAAGAACAGATTGAATATACAGTGTACCTGTGCTCGTGTCATGTAATATAATGATAACGATGCCTTTCACCCAGAGGGGCATCAAGTCATAAAGTAGAGTGTGATTATTAAATACATGTCCATGATATACAGCATTCTCCTGTGCAATTTATTTGGATATATTGGGTGTCATTAGCAGCTGCTGCTCTTCAGCACTGGCTCACAGGTCACTGGAGCTTATGTTTGACTCTGTAAAAATGCTTGCTGGGAATGATTACTGGACAGCTCTTTATATCCTGGGGAGAAATCTGTTCAGAGCTCTCAGTTGGGCTGACACCAAGGTTACAAATTCAGGACTGGAATGTCATGAATGCAAAAACATCCCAGCATGCAAATGAGAGAGTTCATGGAATCTTACAACAAAGAAAGAGTCCATTCAACCCATTATGTCTGGCAGATCCTGAAAGAGCTACCCCAATTTGTTTCACTGCACTGCATTTCCCCCTTGTCCTGCAATAGATTTCTTTCTCAAGCATCGAGCCAGCACTGTTTAAGGCAGTGCATTGCAAATCATAATGACTCGCTAGAGTCGTGAAGTCATAGAGATAGACCCTTCGGTCCAACTTGTCTGTGCCAACCAGATATCCCAAATTAAACTTGTTCCATTTGCCACACTTGGCCCATAGCCTGTAAACCCTTCCTATTCATATTCCTCTATTCCTGATGAAGGGCTTTTGCCCGAAATGTCGATTTTCCTGCTGCTCGGATGCTGCCTGACCTGATCTGCTTTTCCAGCACCACTCTAATCTAGACCCCCCCCCCCCCTTCCTATTCATATACCCATCCAGATGCCTTATAAATGTGTAATTGTACCAGTCTCCTCCACTTCCTCTGGAAGCTCATTCCATACACACACCACTCTTTGTGTGAAAATGTTGCCCTTAGGTCCCTTTTAAATCTTTCCCCTCTCACACTAAACCTATGTCCACTAGTTCTGGACTGTCCCAAAAACTTCTCCAAACAGGTCTGGCTCAGTGGTCATGCTGAACTTCAAGTCAGAAGGCTACCTGTTCAAATTCTACTCCAATGAGCACAAAATCGAAATTGACACTGCAAGGTAGTGTTGCCTTTTTCAACGTTTCAAACATTTCAAAGAGCAGGGTAATTCTTTGCAGTGTTCTGGATAATATTTATCTTCAACCAAAATCAATGAAATAATGGCCATTTGTGGAAATTCCAGTTGATGGAGGGATTACTGACTGTTTTAAAAAATTCTCAAGGTCAGGTTCGTAGGAGAGTAGTCTGACACAGAACAAATGACCAAGAGGCGAATCTGCTAGAATATGGGCATAAGAGCAGGGTAATTCTTTGCAGTGTTCTGGATAATATTTATCTTCAACCAAAATCAATGAAATAATGGCCATTTGTGGAAATTCCAGTTATTTTACACCACACTGACTGGGGTATAGAATTGAGGTGAAGGCTAGAGGTATAGAGGAAATGCGAGGTAAACCTTTTTCACCCAGACAGTGATGAGGTAAGAGGATTAGAGGCAGGAACTCTCAAAATATTTAATACTTAGATGGGGCACTTGTGATGCCAAGGAATACACAGCCAAGGGCCAAGTGCTGGAAAATCAGGTTAGAATGGTTAGGTAGTTGTTTTTGACCAGCACAGACAAGATAGGCCAAAGTGCCTTTTTCTGTGCTGTAGATCTGTATGACTCTGTGTGCACAATGGCTGCAATGTTACAACCATGACTTCAAAAGGGTTTTGAAGACTGTAAAGTGCTCTGGGATATCCTATGACCATTAGGGCTCCAAATGAAGGGCAGCCTTTTGTATTATGATTTACGCAGCACCCTTTTAGGATAAGAATGTATCAGAACAATTTGCAAAGGGAGTGAGGATAGAACACAAAACCAAATTTAGGAAATTGGTGGAACATCAAAAGATATCATCAAAGATTGAAGATTTTAAGAGGCTACTAATGAAGCAAGGAAAAACCGCAAGCCATGTTGCTTGTGGGAAGTGTTAAAGCATTTTGTTTCTGATCATCATAATCTCCTTTTGTGTGCAGTCATTTCTTGAACATTCTAGGCTGGCTCTTAAGCCCAGCTTCAGAACTGCATTGCTTTTTACAGTGCAGGCAAGGATGAATTCTCCGATCAATGATGAAATGGGGAGGCGATGGCCTAGTGGTATTATTGCTGGACTGTTTATCCAGAGACGCAGGTAATTTTCTGGGGACTTGGGTTCAAATCCTGCCACAGCAGATGGTGGAATTTGTATTCAACAAAAATCTGGAATTAAGGGTCTAATGATGACCAGGAATCCGTTGTCAATTGTTGGAAAAACCCATCTGGTTCATTAATGTCCTTTAGAGAAGGAAACTGCCATCCTTACCTGGTCTGGCCTACATGTGACCCCAGTCCCATAGCAATGTGGTTGACTCTAAACTGCCAGCTGAACAATTAGGGCAATAAATGCTGGCCCACTATCCCATGAATGAGTAAAAAAAAAGTAGAAAAACTGTACAGAATCACAGGAGGGGATATTGCAGAAGATCATGTAGTTATTGTACTGGTTAGTCCACAATAAGATTACTGCATACAGTGCTGGCACATTTTGTGGAAAGGATATTGAGGCACTGGAGAAAATACAAAGAAGCTCTGCAACAGTGAATATCAACATACAAAGATATGAATTAGGAGCAGGAATAGCCCATTTGGCCCCTCAAACCTGCTCCACTTTTTGATAAGATCATGGCTGATGATGGCCACAATTCCACATTCCTGTCTGAACCCACTATACCCTTCGGCTCCCTTGTCAATCAAGAATCTGTTTAACTCAATGTTAAAAATATTCAATGACCCTTCTTCCATTTTTCATTGGGGATGAAAATTCTACAGTCCAATGATTTTTTTAAAAATCCCCCTCATCTTCATCTTAATGGGCAAGCCCTTAATTTTAGACTGTTTTCACTAGTTCTAGTCTCTCCCACAGGGGATAAGCCCTTTTTGCATTCACACTGAAAATTCCCCTCAGGAGTTTACATGTTACAATTATTCTGAATGCCAATGAGTACAGCCCCAACTTGTTCAACCTTTTCTCATAAGACAAGCCCTTCCTCTTGGGAATTAGTGGAGTGAACCTTTTTTGAATTGCTTCTAATCCTGTTATTTTCTTTCTCAAGTAAACCATATCCTGAGGGACATGAACAGGCTGAGTAGATTCTAGCTGTTCCCCTTGGTTGAAGGGCTAAGAACAGAGGGACACATTTTTAAAATGAAAGGTAGGAGGTTTAGAAGGGATTGGAGGAAGAAATTTCACTCAGAGAATGGTGAGAGTCTGAAACACACAGCTTGGATAGTATTTGAGGCAGGTCATTGAACCTTTAAAAACTGGTTGGATGAACACTTGAGATATCATAACATTCAAGGCTATGGGCCTAGTTTGGGAAGGTGGGACCATAAGGTAGAAGTGTACTTTTGGCAGTACAATCTCAATGGGCCAAAGGGCCTCTTCTATACTGTCTATTTTCTATAATTCTCTGATTGTACATTACAATGTTCCAGATAACACCATCGCAGTTGTAGGTATGTCCTGCCCTACCGGCTAGACAGTCCCACTGGAGCTGGAAGCACATTGGTATACAGTCAGAAGAGAGTTTCCCTGATAGTCCTCAACATTGACCCCAGGATGTCCCAGTCTTCAGGTAAAATATGGACAAGGAAACAACCTGTTAATTACCCTCTTACCTCAATCATCAGCTGATGAATCAATACACTTCAGTGTTGAACATCAATTGGAGGAAGCATTGAGGTTGGCAAGGGCAGAGAATAAACTGGGTGGGAAACTTCCTTGTCCCTCAGTAAGAGACGTTCTGTAGCATCATTACTGACCAAGCTGGAAGACCCTCAAGGGCATAGACACCAGCCTGTGTCTACTCGACTTTGTCCTCACCAACCTACCTGACAGATGCATCTGTCTGTGACAGTATCAATGGGAGTTACCAGTACACAGACTTGTGGAGACCAAGTCTGACTTTGTATTGAGTACACTGTCCATCATGTGTGGCACTACCGGCAATCAGAATGGGACAGACTCTGAACAGGTCTAGTAACACAAAAATGGGCATACATGAGATGCTGTCAGCAGTTGCACGACTGTACACAAACACAGTCTGGCCCAGCATATCCTCCACTCTATCATTACCATCAAGTTGGTTCCAACCCTAATTCAATGAAAAGTGCAGGAAGCCATGGCAGGAGCAGCACTAGGCATACCTAAAAAATGAAGTGACAACCTGGTGAAACCATAACGCAGTACTACTTGCATGCCAAACCGAGGAAACAGCTTGCAAAAGATAGAGCCAAGTGATCCTATAATCAACTGATCTGTTCTGTACTCTATAATCCTGCCATATCCAGTCGCAAATGATATTGGACAAAAAAAATTTGAAAGCTCCACAAGTATCTCCATCCTAAGTGATGGAGTAGCCCAAGATATCAGTGCAAAAGCCTAAACTGAAGCATTTGCTTCCATTTTCAGCTAGAAGTGCAAACAGTACAATCCACCTCTGTCTTCTTCTGAGGTACCCAGCATCAGAGGTGCCAGTTTTCAGCTGGTTTGATTCATTCCACATGAAATCAACAAATGGCTGAAGACACTGATTACTCCAAAGGCTAATGACCCTGACAGAGCAGAAAAAGTCAAACTTGGCTAATTACCAATTTAAAAAACCTAAAGAACTGTGGATACTGGAGACAAAAACAGACATTGCTGGAAGTACTCAGCATGTCTGGCAGTATCTGTAGAAAGAAATCAGAATCAACGTTTCAGGTCCAGTGAATCTCCTTCAGAACAGATCTGGCTAATTACCACCCTATTAGTCTACTCTTGATCAGCAACAACGAGATGGAAGGATCCTCCACAATGACATCAAGCTACTTTACATTACTTCCTGTTGACAATCCTATTTCTATCTTGAGGGTGATAGCGATGGGTTCACACAGCTTGTGCTTCACACTTCTAAAGGACACTGACAAGGTGGTGGAGTGGGTGAATAGTTGGAAGCCGAGGTTCAATGCAGAGAGGTATGAAGTGATGCATTTTGACAGGAAGAACTTTGAAAGACCATTTAAAATAAAGGCTACATTACCGGAGGGGGTGACAGAGCGAAGTGGCCTAGTTGTATATGTGGGGCGTGTGGTGCTGGAAAAGCACAGCAGGTCAGGCAGCATCCGAGGAGCAGGACAATCGATGTTTCAGGCGAGAGCCCTTCATCAGGAATGAGGTTGATGAAGGTCTCCTGCCCGAAACGTCGATTCTCCTGCTCCTCGGATGCTGCCTGACCTACAGTACTTTTCCAGCACCACACTCTTGATTCTGATCTCCAGCATCTGCAGTTCTCACTTTCTCCTACTTGTATACATGCACAGATCATTGAAGTTTGCAGAACAGGTGGAAGGAGCAGTTAACAAAGCAATGGCCTCAGTTTATTGATAACAGAGGGTGATGTTGATCTTGTAAAAAGGCACGTCTTAGACCTCAACTGAAGTAGTCGGCACCACATTAATGTAAAAGATGTGAATGCATTGGATATTTACAAGAATGGCTGCAGGAATGGTAAACTTTCATTGCTTCCAAATAAACCTGTTGAACTATAACCTGGTGATGTGTGATTTTTAACTTAATTCTGTTATGAGGATAGGTTGAAGACGTTGGAATTGTTCTTCTTTGAGACAAGAAGACTGAGTTGAGATTTGATACAGGTTTTGGATAGAATGGGCAGGGAGAAGCTGTTCTCATTTGTAAAAGGGACAAGTTAAAAGTCACACAACACCAAGTTATAGTCCAACAGGTTTATTTGGAAGCACTAGCTTTCGGAGCGCTGCTCCTTCATCAAGTGGTTTGTGGAGCGGCGCTCCGAAAGCTAGTGCTTCCAAATAAACCTGTTGGACTATAACTTGGTGTTGTGTGACTTTTAACTTTGTCCACCCCAGTCCAACACCAGCGTCGCCAAATCAGGACAAGAACAAAAGTGCTTTGATTTGTAGTGATGTGCAAAAGAAGAAAGGGTGATGTGAAAAAGAACGTTTTCATACAGCAAATGGAATGCACTACCTGGAAGTGAGGAGCCAGGTTTTAACTGCAGCCTTCGAGACAAAATTGGGTGATCATTTGGATAGAAATAGTGTTCAAGGGTATGGGGAACAAGCAGGAGATTGCAACTAGGTAATGTTGTTTCTTTGAAGAATAAACAGTTAAGAATAAGTGGAGCCCCCGCTCATGTCCCCATTCTCAATGGTGAATGTATGATTGGCTGAAAGGCCTGTTTCTACACTGTAACAGAAGTTTGGCCAAGGCTGCTCAGCTCCTGACCTCATTAGATACTTGGTTCAAGCTTGAACAAAAGAAATGTACACCAATAGTGAAGTGAGTGATTTGCTGTGACTCTGAAACAGCATTTGACCAAGTATGGCAGAAGGAGCTCCAGCAAAACTGGAATCAATGGCAATTGAGAGAAAACTTTGTTGGTTGGAGTCAGACCTATTATAAAGGAAGATAATTGACTTTGTTGGAGGTCAATCATCTCAGTCTAAGGACATTGCTTCAGGAGTTCTGCAGCATAATGTCAAGGCCCAACCATCTTCAGCTATGATAGTGAAAAACCTTTTCATTCCCGTAAGATCAGATGTGAGAATGTTTGCTAATGGTTTCACAATGTTCATCACCATTCCCCATTTCTCAGATCCTGAAGTTGTCTGTGTTTAAATGCAACAAGAACTGGACAACATCCAGGTATAAGTGGAGATGTGGCAATTAACACCTGTGCCACACAAGTGGTAGACAATAGCCACTTCAAACAAGAGAGAGTTTAACCATAATATAAAATAAAACAAAGAACTGCAGACACTGGAGATCTGAAACAAAAACAGAAAGTGCACAATAAATTCAGCAGGCAGCATCCATGGAGAGAAAGATACAGACGTAATGTTTCAAATCCTGTGACCCTTCACAGAACAGAACAAAGAATCTAACCTCTCCCCTTGACATTGCATGGCATGCCAATCCACAAATCTTTCATGATCAATATTCTAGGAGTTACCATTGACTAGAACCTGATCTAGACTAGCCATGTCAATACTGTGGCTACAGCCACAGGTCAGAGACTAGGAAATCTGCAGGAAATAACTCACCTCCTGTCTCTCCACCATCTGCAAGGCACATGTCAGGAGTATGATAGAGTACTTATTTGCCTCCAGTAGGTCCAGCTTGAACAACACAAAAGAAGCTTAATACCAACCGGGTCAAAGTAGCCACCTTGATTTGTACTGCATCCATTAACTCAATATTCACTCACTTCACACGCAGTGGTATCAATGAGTACCATCTACAAGTTGGAAGAGCCTGGGTGAGCTGCTGCATGAGCACTTTCCAAACCTGCAATCTCCACCACTTGGAAGTACAAGGGTAACAGATGCAAAGAATTTGCACTTGTTGAAAGTTCACCTGTTAGCCACATACTATCTGGCTTTGAACTACTTTATCATTCCTATTGTCATTGGGTCAAGTTCCTTGAACTCCCAACTAACACTATCATATAGGTAGACTGCAGTTGTTCATGCAAGGAGTTTACCATCACCTTCTCAAAACCAGTTAGGAATGGGTAATAAATACTGACCCTGCCAGCAAAGCCCATATCCTCCATGAATGATTTTTATAAAAATCTCTGGATGTTGTCTTCCAAAGGCCCTGTTTAATCATAGCAAAGTTGTCCAACTCTTATATTGCATTTCCATTGCAGTAAATAACTTGCTGTGCTTGCATGCAAATGTTTTGGGATTCATGTACCAGGACATCCTGATCTCTCTGTTTCATAGTGATTTGGGTGGCACAGTGACATAATGGTTAGTGCTGCTGCCTCACAGCGTCAGAGACCCAGGTTTGATTCCAGCCTAGGGCGATGTCTGCACATTCTCCCTGTGTCTGCATGGGCTTCCGGCAGATGTTCCAGTTTCCTCCCACAGTCCAAAGATGTGCAGGTTATGTGGATTGGCCATATTAAATTGCCCCATAGTGTCCAGGGACGTGCAGGCTTAGATGGGTTAGCCATGAAATGTGGGGTTATGGGATAGTTTGGATGTGGGTTGAATGCTGTTCAGAGGGTCATTGCAGACTCAATGGGCTGAACTATTCTTTGGACTATCTGCACTGTTGAGATTGTATGATTTTGCAACCTCACTCCATTTAAATAGCATACTGCTGTTCTAATTTGTTAATAAATTATAATAATCTATATAGCCCCTTGTGGGCCCTGTAACAAAAAAAAGTCAACAGAAACTTCCCAATTAAGCTTATCAATTTACATTTAATAAAATATGATTTATAGGGGTGATGAGGTGATGGTGCAATCTCAACCCCTGCAATGCCCACCAACCTGGAAGGCCTACTTCTTCCTGTTCTCCCTGCCAAAGTGAAGAAGTTCTCATTTTGCCACATGCTAAGCGTGTGCCCACTCACTTAACCTCCAGTCAGTTCTTCTATAATGCGATGGTTGTGTTCTTGTGCAACCCCACATTATAGAAAAATCACGCTTTAGAAACAGCGCTTAAAGTGTTGGCACATTTTTAAAGTTTGCACTGTAGAAACAGCAATCCCAATTTGTCAATTGTGTTACAGTGAATTTGTGTTGGTGAAATGCACGTCATAACAGAATGATCTATGTTCAAATCCCTCTAAAGATTTTTTAATGTCCTCCTCACAATTTACTTTGTCATCAGCAAATACCAGAACACCAGAACTGAGGGGATGTAACAATAAAGACTGAACAGATTAAGACTCTTCTTTATGAAAGAAAATACCAATGGATGACTTAATTGACATTTTTTTAAGATGATGGAGATGTTTGACTGTGTAGCCAAAGAGATGTTTCCATTTGCAGGGTTTCTTAACTACATGATAACCCGTAATTAATCCAATGAGAACCTTCGAAGAACGTTCTTTACTCAGAGGCCAGCTAGAATGTGGACCTCACTGCCACAAAAAGTAGTTGAGACAAACAATATTGTATAAGAGAATGCTAAACTCAATCTCATCAAAGGCTAAGTGTAACAGTGTGTAAAACCATTGTAGGAACTGATCTAAGACTCTGGAAGAGTACATCATAACAGAAGTTATTGTAAGGGAGTGTCCTTATAACTAAAAATCAATTACAATAACATTAGAGTGTTTTGCAGCTAGCACCTGTTATGAAGATGTGGGTTTAAGAGAGTCAAAAGCAGCAAAAGTGTTCTCAATAAGGCAACAATGTAACACTGGGTCAAACAACTCGATTAGTACGTTGCCTGGAAACAAAAACAAATTTGAATTCAGCCAATCAGTTTAAATTATACCCGATAAAAATACTAATTTCTAATCAAGTTTGAATTGAGTATATTGACAATCTTAAAAGCCAATGGGTATAAGACTGGAGGGAAATTTGAACAGTTGAGAGGAGGACTGCCAAGTCCTAGCATGGACCAGACTGCTTGAAGAAAATATCTCTCTTCAAAGTACCTTTCCGATCAGTAGCCTTTTCTGCAGAAATTCCTAACAAGTAGAAAAGAAGCCATAGGAAGATCCAAAGACAAGACCTACAGCTGCATGGTTTTGAGATAAGAAATGGTTGTCTTGTAAATTTTAATTGAGAGTTTTATCAGGCTAGTATTATAGAACAGAAGGTAAAAGATAGGTTAGAGAAAGAAATTGTAAATAGTGGTTAGTTAATTATTCTCTGTTATACTTTAAGAAATAAAGTTGTTAATTTTTACTTTACATAGTTCTTGGCCACTCGAATGTTTTCAGATTACTACACAGGATAAATCTTTTCTGTGTTGCTGGTTTTAAATTAAGCAGAAGAGTTTACCCCATGTTGTAACACAGCCTTCAAGAATTATTGAAACTTCTAACCCAACAGAACAATAACATGTTTCCTCACTGGAAACTATATTGAAGACAAAGAGGGAAGGATTTAAAATGGATGGAAAGAACTTTACCGATTCACTAAAGATTAATTTCTCCATCCTCGAATTACATAAAAATGACAACAGAGGTATGATCTGAGCAGTCTTTGTTAGTGTATAGGCATCATCTGAACAGTATACCTAATCCCATGTTCCCAACCTGTCCCTTTATGTCTGTATGATTCCTTTTCTGCAATAACTTAACTAATACTAAAAATCAACATGATCTTTGCTTCAATCATTAGCACAAGATGTACATTCCACACCTTCACAAATGTCCATGTTAAAAAAAAGGTTTATCCTGCTCCCAGCCTTTGCAATTGAGACACATCTGTGTCTCCTCATTCTCAACCTTTTTTTTTGTCCACTCTGTACATTTGATGTGATCTGGATGGAACCAAAGTGCACTTCCAGTATTTTCTTTTGAGAGTTTCCAGATTTCCAGAATCCAGTTTTATTTTTCCTTTTGCTGCCTTTTTGTTTTGTCCAACTATACTAACAAGAAGGCAGCAGCGTGCAGTTTGGGTACTCTGGTATTTTCAATGCCTGAAGCTGTTTTTGTGATACTTCTAGTAGTTTGTAGCACACTCACACTCACACGCTAAAGCTTACTGTAGAAACAGAAGATTAGCAATTGGAATGCAATTGGACCTTCCAAGCACTTTCCTGACACTCTAGTCTGTACTGTGCCTGGTTATAGATTCTGCTAAATTCTACACTTCAAACTGTTATTAACACTGGATTAGGACCTCCCAGCATTTTTAAAAATTTGTTCATGGGATGTGGGTGTTGTTGCATTCCTAAATTCCCAGAGGGCAGTTAAATCAATCACATTACTGTGTGTCTGGAGTACCATGTAGGCCAGACCAGGTAAGGATGGCAAATGTCCTTCCTTGAAGGGCATCAGTGAACCAGATGGGTTTTTTAAATCAGCAATCAACCATGGTCACATGAATGCCATTAGACTAACATTTATTCCAGAGTTCATTGAATTCAAATTTCACCAGCTGCCAGTTATGGGATTTAAACCCACTTACCCAGAGATTGACCTGAGGTTACAAGTCCATTTCTGGATTATTAGTCCAGTGCTATCACAGCTATACCACCAACACCCCGCAATACACTTATCATTTTTTTTTAACTAAACCTTCAGCTGATAAAGATACCATGAAGCACAGCTAGAATTTCTCTACCGAACAAGCTATCAATAAGTTATCAAGCTAACAATAAGCTATCTCAATATCCCTGGGAGAAGGGGAGGTTAAAAAATGCAGGATTCACCTGGAGGTTTACTGATCCCAGTTGGAATGGGTTAATCCCATGGTGCCACTGCAGTTCAACATTCACTCTCTAAATTCATGTTTGAAGAATTGTCATGTCGATGAGGTACCAGAGGGGTGCTGGAGGCTGTGGAGTCCAAGCAAAGATTTTATGACTCCACAAAAGAAGGGGATAGGGAGATGAAGAAAATCAAGCTGTTAGTTTACTCTGCAAAAGAAAACACAAAATGCTAGAAATGCTCCACAGAGCAAGCAGCATCTTGTTGGAGAGAAACCAGATTAACGTTTCATCAGAAGCCAGAAAGCTTAGAAATGTAACAAGTTTCAAGCAAGCGACAGGAGGATGGTGTGAATGGGAAAAGAACAGTAGGAATGATCTGTGATAGGGTGCAAAACAGGAGAAATTAAATATAAATGGACTGATGGTGCAATGCAACCGAAGTGGTAATGGGACAAATAAACAAAAACTGTCTAAAGGAGGTGTGAATGGCAGAATGGTGAACATCTGCTGTGCACTAAAAATTACATATTGAAAATATTATTCTCAATTAATTATTGAATTGTGTGATTTAAATGCTCTCATTAAACAACAGGGATCTAACAAAAGGCAAAAGTGAGGACTGTAGATGCTGGAGATTAGAGTTGAGAGTCTGATGCTGGAAAAGCACAACAGGTCAGGCAGCAACCGAGGAGCAGGAAAACCGACATTTCAGGGAAGAGTCCTTCATCAGGAATGAGCTTATGACCAAAACATCGATTCTCCTGCTGTGCTTTTCCAGCACCACACTCTCGACAGGGATCTAACAAAAGTCTTCCCCAGTCATTATGGTCACTTACTTTTGTTATAATTAAACAAAGAACTGCAAATGCTGGAGATCAGAAAAAAACAAACAAAAACAGAAAATACTGGAGAAACTCAGAATCACAGGTCATGAAATGTTAACAGTTTTCTCTCCACAGATGCTGCCAGAACTGCTAAGTTTCTCCTTTAATTTTGTCTTATGTCTTTCTATTTTGTGATTCATATGGAGTGTGAGGTCTGCACACAAATTACCGGCTTTCTGTGTAAATACATGGTACTGAATATATGGGAGGAAATGAGAGATGCTGCAATGACAAAGCAAGCAGCAATATTCCAACATGTAAGCATTGCCAGACAGCTGCTTCTGCCCAACACAGTCACACACACAGTCTCTCCCTCTCTCTCTCCCTCTTTTCATCCCAGTCATATGGATGTGTGCTGGCCTTTGTTTCCAGCTTCTCTTTCGATGCTGTCTCTCATTTCCATGTAAGTACTTTCAGATGTTGGCACAGATGTGCACATTGTAATGCAAGGCCCATCCAGTCTGTGAGCATAAAGCCTCACTCGGTTTTAAGAAGGAAAATGGTGGAAAAAGGGAAGAGGATGGGAACTGTTGTATGTTTTTAGCACTGGGGATGGAAGAGACAGGCATTTAAGAGGGAAGGAAAAAGCTTGGCACAGAGCAAGAATTGCAAATAAGTATAGAAAGGAAATAGCACAACCCCTCAGAGTGCTGCCGCTTCTGGTATTTCTTAAACCAAAAACATGAGGCTTCCTACAGCTTTCCCTTTGAAGCTTGTTGGCATGATCCTTAAAGGCAAAATAATCAGCCTTGCGCACCACTTTCAAAATGAATAAGGCAAAGTTTTTTAAAAAATGATTTTCTACAATTTTAAAGTACTTAAAAAGTTACAGCGGTTTAAAATAGCAGTTAAAATTCAATGACCGTCTGAAAAAAGGAAAATGGGAAAGGTTCAAGATGGGGGCAGTCTGAACAGTTTGCTGTGTTGGGCTCTATGCCATACCCCAGGCAAGGTTGGGCTGCCCCCTCCCCCTCTCCACCCCAGCCATGAGTCACCCCTGAGGAACATTTGTAATATAAAGTAGGTAGAGCACCTACAGCCCCTTTAAATGAGGATTTGAAAGATAGAGCCATCGAGTCATAGAGATGTACAACATGAAAACAGACCCTTCGGTCCAACCCGTCCATGCCGACCAGATATCCAAACCCAATCTAGTCCCACCTGCCAGAACCCAGCCCATATGGGTGGCACGGTGGCACATGGGCGGCACGGTGGCACAGTGGTTAGCACTGCTGCCTCACAGCGCCTGAGACCCGGGTTCAGTTCCCGCCTCAGGCGAATGACTGTGTGGAGTTTGCACGTTCTCCCCGTGTCTGCGTGGGTTTCCTCCGGGTGCTCCGGTTTCCTCCCACAGTCCAAAAGATGTGCAGGGTCAGGTGAATTGGCCATGCTAAATTGCCCGTAGTGTTAGGTAAGGGGTAAATGTAGGGGTATGGGGTGGGTTTCGCTTCGGCGGGTCGGTGTGGACTTGTTGGGCCGAAGGGCCTGTTTCCACACTGTAATGTAATGTAATCTAATCTAAT
>NC_057729.1:48355506-48376417 GCF_004010195.1 Chiloscyllium plagiosum
CAACATCTTTCCAATAGGAAGGAGACCAGAATTGCATGCAATATTCCAACAGTGGCCTAACCAATGTTCTGTACAGCCGCAACATGACCTCCAAACTCCTGTACTCAATACTCTGACCAATAAACGAAAGCATACCAAACACCTTCTCCTCTATCATATCTACCTGCAACTCCACTTTCAAGGAGCTATGAACCTGCACTCCAAGAAGGTCTCTTTGTTCAGCAACACTCCTTAGGACCTTACCATTAAATGTATAAGTCCTGCTAAGATTTGCTTTCCCAAAATGCAGCACCTCGCATTTACCTGAATTAAACTCCATCTGCCACTTCTCAGCCCATTGGCCCATCTGGACAAGATCCTGTTGTAATCTGAGGTAACCCACTTCACTGTCCACTACACCTCCAATTTTGATGTCATCTGCAAAATTACTAACTCTACCTCTTATGCTCGCATCCAAATCATTTATGTAAATGACAAACAGTCGAGGACCCAGCACCATTCCTTGTGGCAATCCACTGGTCACAGACCTCCAGTCTGAAAAACAACCCTCCACCACCACCCTCTGTCTTCTACCTTTGAGCCAGTTCTAGTTCAGGCTAGTTCACCCTGTATTTCATGATATCTAACCTTGCTAATCAGTCTCCCATGAGGAACCTTGTCAAATGCCTTACTGAAGTCCATATAGATCACATCTACCGCTCTGCCCTCATCAGCCCTCTTTGTTACTTCCTCAAAAAACTCAATCAAATTTGTGAGACATGATTTCCCCCGCATAAAGCCATGTTGACTATCCCTAATCAGTCCTTGCCTTTCCAAATACATGTTCATCCTGTACCTTAGGATTCCCTCCAACAACTTGCCCACCACTGACGTCAGGCTCACTGGTCTATAGTTCCCTGGCTTGTCCTTACCACCCTTCTTAAACATTGGCACCACGTTAGCCAACCTCCAGTCTTCCGGCACCTCACCTGTGACTATCGATGATACAAACATTTCAGCAAGAGGCCCAGCAACCACCTCTCTAGCTTCCCACAGAGTTCTAGGGTACACCTGATCAGGTCCCAAGGATTTATCCACCTTTACCCATTTCAAGACATCCAGCACTCCCTCCTCTATAATATGGACATCTTGTAAGATTTCACCATCTATTTCCCGACAGTCTATATCTTCCATATCCTTTTCCACAGTAAATACTGATGCAAAATACTCATTTAGTATCTCCCCCATTTTCTGCTACTCCACACAAAGGCCACTTTGCTGATCTTTGAGGGGGCCTATTCTCTCCCTGGTTACCCTTTTGTCCTTAATATATTTGTAGAAGCTCTTTGGATTCTCCTTAATTCTATTTGACAAAGCTATCTCATGTCCCCTTTTTACCCTCCTGATTTCCCTCTTAAGTATACTCCTACTTTCTTTATACTCTTCTAAGGATTCACTTGATCGATTCTGTCTATACCTTACAAATGCTTCCTTCTTTTTCTTAACCAAACCCTCAATTTCTTTAGTCATCCAGCATTCCCTATACCTACCAGCCTTTCACCCTAACAGGAATATACTTTCTCTGGATTCTCACTATCTCATTTCTGAAGTCTTCCCATTTTCTAGCCGTCCCTTTACCTGCAGGGAGCAAGGGGAGTGCAGTAGGTAGGGCACTTCCCCACTATGTTGGGCATATCCACAGCCATTACCTTGACTCCCATGGTGGCGCCCTTGAACTCAGTGGAGCAACAGAATTTATGAACAGATTGCTACCATGCTGACAATTCATGAGCAGGAGATCCAGGCTTTGGATCAGCACATAGAAGTCGTGGAACAAAGGACCGTGGCCTCAGAGGCTGCAACGGAGAGTTCCGAGGGGGGTCCAAAATTTGGAAGGTCACATTCGGGCCCTGCAGGAACAAGTAGACGACCTTGAAAACCGAGGTTGGAGAAAAAAAACTTATGGATCGTAGGTTTTCTGGAGTGTGAGGAGGGTGAAAACCTTGCTGAATTTCTTGGGAGGTGACCTCCAGAGATGCTGGGGCTGAAACATCTGCACATCTTTGGACTGTGGGAGGAATCCCACGCAGACACGGAGAATGTGCAAACTCCACACAGACAGTTGCCCAAGGCTGGAATTGAACCTAGGACCCTGGTGCTGTGAGGCAATAGTGCTAACCACTGAGCTAACGTTTGATTGTTATCTGTTATTCTACTGTTCTGTTTTGCTGGGTGAGGGGTGGTTACTTCTTTGATGTAAAGATGTGTGGAGTTGAGATGTGGAGGGAGAAGGGAGGGCTTCCATTGTTAACTTGCAGGAGTAAATAACATGTTTTCTTCCCATTGCTTGGGTTTGGGGCGTGGCCTTAACTGGAAAGTGCCAGGATGGCTGTAGGGTTGGGAGTGAGTGCCCCCTATGGGCGAGGGGGGAAATCTCTGGAGATTTGAGTTTTTTGTGTTTTTGTTCAAATTAGAAGTAGAGGTTAGTTTCTTAGTTTTAGTATTTTAGTAATGTTCGTAGGAATAGTTTTCAGATTTGATAAAGTCTGTATTTTTTCCACTTGCTGCATATTGAATGGGCTTCTTCCTCTCGGGGGACCGTGGGCTGTAGTGTGCGGTCATGGCTAGCGATCTGTTCAGGTGGTGCACCTGGGATGTAAAGAGGAGCCATTCTCCCATTAAAAGGAAAAAGGTGCTCTCAAATCTAAAGAAGGAAAGGGTTGACATCAAATGTTGCAAGAGACACATTTGACTGATAGGGAACATCTGAAGTTACAGCAGGGGGTATACGATAGAGTATTCTTTTCCTCCTTCAACTCCAAAAGCAGAGGAATGGCCATACTGGTACGAAGGAACCTTCCATTTCAGGTGACAGATCAAATCAAGGATGAATATGAACGCTTCGTCATTCTCAAGGCTCTGTACACAGAAAAAGTATGGCATCCTAAATATTTACTGTCCCCCGGCACATCCTCATAAATTTTTAGTTGACGCAGACTCTAAATTAATGGCTTTTGGGGTGCACTGTACGATTATAGGAGGAGACTTTAACCATCTCATGGACCCTGGGGTAGACAGGATGCCACGGGGTCTGTTGGGTACACCTCTGCAGTCTGGACAGTTAGTGGACTTATGTGAGGAGTTGGGGCTAGTGGATGTGTGGAGGTGCCTCCCGCCTAATGTGAGGGATTTTACCTTTTAGTCCAACCCGCACAAGTGCCACAAAAGAATTGATATGTTCTTTGTTTCGTCGGTTTGTTTGGACTTGGTGTTGGCCTGCAGAATTGGGAGCATAATTATTTCGGACCATGGGGCGGTGTATTTAGATGTTAGGACCAAGGACAGTGGAATAGGCACACGGTACTGGTGCATGGATCTGTTTCTGTTGAAGGATGGCAACTTTGTAAAGTATATTACAAGGGAGTTCAGGGCTTTTTGGAACATCAACTGGGGTATGGCCAGTAATCCATCAGTGCTCTGGGAGACCACCAAAGCGTTCTTAAGGGGTCTGGTTATTTCTTACTCGACGTGAAGGAGCCAGAGAGGAGAGCAGCCGCTGATGCTTGAGGCCCGGCTGAAGACAGCCGAGTCGGCATATTATACCAGACCATCAGTGGTCAAATTGCAACAGGTCATGGCTCTCTGGGTTGTTCTGGACTCAGCATTGACACAAGTGGCGAAGAGAGGTGTTTCCTTTGCAAAGCAAAGGCTGTTTGAATATGGGAATAATCCAGGTAGATACCTGGCCAGGACGAAAAGTGCTCCAAAGTCCATTGTGTCTATCAGGGAGAGAACTGGCAATGTCACTCGTGAACTGTAAAAGATCAATGCCAGATTTTAGGAATACTATGCAGAGATATACTGGTTGGAGGGCTGTGGGGATGGATTAGCAAGAATGGAATCCTTTTTTGAAAACCTGGACCTCCCCGGTATAAACACAGATCAGGTGTCCCTTTTTAATGCACCTCTGACAGTACAGGAGGTGCAAGAGGCCATCGGGCACCCGGTCCCGGCGGGTTCCTGAGTGAGTTTTACAAGGAGTTTATGCACATGTTAGCTGAACCACTGCTGGAGATGTATAGTCATTCATATAGCCAGAACTGCCTTCCGCCCTCTCTTAGGGAGACTAATATCATCCTCATTTCAAAGAAAGGGAAAGACTCCGAGGATTGCACATCATATAGACCAATCTCATTGTTGAATGTAGATTTTAAAATCCTATCAAAGGTGTTGGCTCTGAGGTTGGAGAGGGTGCTGCCCGTTAGTATAAAAGAGTTCCAGACAGGTCTTATCAAGGGCTGCAGCTCCTCCAACAATATCAGATAGGTACTGAAAATAGTGCAAATACGTCAGCAGAGAATGATTCTGGGTTCGGTGGTCTCCCTGGATGCAGAAAAGGTTTTGGATCGGGTAGAATGGTTGTATCTCTTCGCTGTTCTACATCGCTTTGGTCTGGGAGGGGCCTTCGCCAGGTGGGTGGCAGTGTTATATAGAGACCCCCAAGGCAGCGGTTATCACCAATGGGGCTAAATCGAGCAATTTTGGTGTGGGGAGGGGCAGCCGACAGGGACGTCCCCTCTCGCCACTGGTGTTTACCTCGGTACTTGAACCATTGGTGGAGACTATCCAAAAGGCTATCCTGACAAAATGGCACCAAAGGTGGGAGTTGTGGAACACAAAATCACTTTCTAAGCAAATGATGTCCTTCTGTTTTTGGCTAACCCTGTAAAGTCCATATCCCGGCTGTTACAAAAAGTTAAATTATTCAACAGCTTTTCAGGATACAGGATTAATTTTACAAAGTTGGATGTCATGCCCGTGGAGGGGTTGGTGGAAGTACTGAAGCTGGAGGACAGAATGGAGTTTCCTTTTAGATGGTCACAGAAAGGTTTGCTCTATCTGGGAATTTTTATTACCCCTACCTCCCGGCAGCTATTTGAGAGGATAAAGCAGGGCTTGCAGTGATGGGAAGGACCACCCACATCATGATTAGGCCATATAGCCTTGATTAAAATGAATGTTCTTCCTCAGTTGTTATATTCCATGAGGATGTTCCCGTTGTTATTACCCATGCAAGTGCTTTGGAGATTTTCTGGGTGGCTTGCATCATTTCTTTGGTTCTGTAGGCGCCCCCCTAATTAAATTCAGCAAGCTGCAACTTCTGCAGGATATGGAGGGAGGTGGGGGAGAGCTGGGGGGTGGATCTCCCAGATCTGAAGAGATACCAAATACATGCCCTGTTGTTATATGTAGGCGAATGGGTGCGTCATGACTCAAAGTCAATATGGCTTCATGTTGAGGCCATAGACAGTGATTTTGTGCTCCCCAACTCCCACCTTTGGTGCCATTATTTCAGGGTCCTTTCGAATGGCCTCCACCAACGGTTCAAATACCAGCAGCCACGATGTCCCCTCATAAGCTTACTGTTCATGGATGAGATTTGTAGTTGAGCACTGTGAGAGTCCGATTATTATAAATACGGTGAAAGCATAGAGGATAATGCAGCAGGGTGAGGGCAATTTGCTTAAGATTGGCCATTCACCCTGTTAGTGGGAGCCCCAGGATTTAGACCAGGATCAATGGACTCCAGCTTCAGAGCATGGGAGGGTAAGGGAATCTTCTGTCTGGGAGATTTATTCGAGAGAGAGGTCTTGATGTCTTTCAACTAATTAGGTCAGAAATGCTGAATCGCTAATAGGGGTCTTTTTTGATACTTCCAGGTTAGGGATTACATTCAGAAGAACACCATGTTCTTGGCCCAGCCCCACAAGTCAGATATAGAGAGTGCTCTGGTGCAGGGCCGCTCTCTCGGTTAGTACCATATATCATCTGCAGAGAGGGAACACCTTGGGGGATATGGAGAGATGCTGGAGTAGAGTGGTACTGGAAAAGTACAGCAGTTCAGGCAGCATCCGAGGAGCAGGAAAATCGACGTTTCGGGGAAAAGCCCTGCATCAGGAATGGAGAGACTCCATGAGATTTGGAATCAGGACTTAGGGGAAGAAATCTCATCGGAAACATGGGAGGATATATGGGAGAATGCAAAGAAAAGCTCAATATGCAATAAGGCACAAGCAACGCAATTGAAGATTCTCCACAGGGCCCAAATGGCACCAGAGAGGTTTACAAAGTTTAAAAAGGATCTTCTCCAAAATGTCCCCAATGTAAAATCAGCCTTACCATTGCTTTTAGTTCCAGCTACAAGATTCGCGGATACTGGGGTGCCATAGTGAGTGAGCTGGAGAGAATCCTAGGAATGGAAGTTATGGAGGATCTGGAGGATTCTCTCCTTTTGGGAATACCGAATCTGCCCTGTTTGGGTGAGCACGGGAAGAGAGTATTTAACATTCTTACACACTCTGCGAGGAAGAACATCCTCATGAATTGGAAATCAGAAAAACCTCCAGGTCTTACGGGGTAACGCAGATTTGTGATGGACCACGTCCCTCAAGATTATCTGATTAGTGCCATGGAACAGAGCAACTTTATAAAATATGATGGCACTTTCTAAATTACATAGACATGGACCTGTCGGCGTTACTGATTAGGGCCTTTATATGGTAGTCTGGGGAGCCCAAGGGGGGTAGTTAGTAAACATGGGTATAATAAAACTGTTGCTCCCATGGATGGGAGCTTCGATGGAAGTGCGGCGAGTGGAGTAATGTAATGTAATGTAATTTAGCTTTAGTGGATTGTAATTTAATTTAATGCTACTTTATTTAATGTGAGTTTATTCTAATTTGGGTTTAGTTAAGTGAATAGGAGATGACTTATTTTTAACATTACTACTAATGTAATAGTACGATGCTACTTCCACTTTTCTGTACTTTTGTACTTTTATAACTTCTCATTTTTTTTGTAAGAGTGAAACATTTTTCAATAAATATATACATTTAAAAAAAGAAAATAATAATTCACACCTATATGGAGCCTTTCAGCACCTCAGGACATTCCAAAGCTGTATGCAGCCAATAAAACAGTTCTTAAAAGTTTTGCAATGTAGGAAACTTCTGCACATATTGCAAAGTCTCCAATTACAGGAAGGTGGTTGTGACCAGATTATGTTTTTAGTGAGGCCGTTTGGAGGTGTAAATGACAAGACATCAGAGAACGCCCCAACCTTTCCTTAAAATGCTGCCAAGGAATAGTTTAAATCCACACAAGTGAGTTTAAACATCCCACTAAAAAGATTTCCTCAGTAGTACAACTGGAGGGGCAGCCTAGGTTATGTGGAATTCTTAAATCTCCTAATTGGCTGAGAAGAGCTATAGTCACTTTAGAGATATAAGACAGGTTTGTTGTTTGTATAATTAGTAATTGTACATTTATTTTATTCTGTTCCTCATTGGCCTCTTACAGCATGAACCTAGCCATTGTTTGGCAGTCAACAAAATACGGCTTTGTGTACAGGCAGGGAATGTGTCAGCAGCTATACTTATCAGACCAGGTGATGCAGCTCAGCAGATTCAGTAAGCAAACTCTGATTGGCTGGGATGCATTGCCAGCAGCTCTGAAATCAGCACTTTCAGCTCTGGGTCTATAAAACCGTACCTTGTGTACACTGTGATTCATGGCACTACGAAATTAATTGTACGTTATCAAAAAAGAACTTTGTTTTAAACAGACTAGTTATTAGATCATGTAGTATTTAGCACCGAGTGATTTACAGCAACTTACAAAGTAGTTTAGACCAGGATCGGTGGATTTGAGTCCTTCGGGTGTCGTTCATCAAAACCTGGAATCTACAACTGACGTACAAATGGGACGAGAATCTGTCCCTTTAAAACATCTTAAAACGTAACTCTGAATTCGGACAGTATTATCAAGACCCATTTTCTTCTAATGTTACAGGGGAGGAGGGGTATGTATAATAGGAATACCTGTGCATAATTATTATTGGAAGAAAGACACACTGTAGACCATTCAAATGTTTGGGGCAAGAGTTGTGTGAATCCACTAGGACCTACAAACATTTTCTTGAGTTTTAACTCAGTTTCATCTTCAAGGAAATATATCGTGGTCTCTGCCTTTAAAACACAATGCATATTTATTAATTCCACCTATTCGTCATTACACCATGCTATACTCGAAAATATTTCCCAGGTACAACTGTGATGAGTTCATTCAGGCAGTCAAGATACTGCGTAAAGCCACTTGGAGCTACTATGCAGTGCATGGGCGAACCAGGTCTCCGGAACAACCCTCCCAGATTTATTTGCTCCTCCAACGCTGGTATCTCATGCATTCCTTTTTTTTTGAAATCAGAGGCTGCTGCATCAAACACCCTAAAGCCTGAACAATTCTCTCTAACCACTGTACTTCCTTTATAACATACAGTACCAATAAACGCACATTTGAATTATGAGAGAACCATTCAGTCCCTCAAACTTGGTCTGCCATTTCATACAATTATGGCTCACCTGGTATCTCTGCTTTCATGTCTACCCCCATCTCTGGTCTGTCAATAATCTATCCAACATAAAATCAAAACACTGCAATGCTGGAGATCTGTATTAAAAACAATGTGTTGGAGAATTTCAGCAAGTCTTTGAATTGAATTTATTGTCACGTGTACTGAGGCACAGTGAAAAGCTTTGTCTTGCGAGCAATCCAGGCAGGTCACGTAGTTAAGTAGCTTAGGTATGTAAATAATGGGTAAACAGCGGCAAAAACAAAACACAGGTAAGGCAAATGTTAAGAGTTTGTGAGTCTGACACGCAAAGAGAAAGAAGCAAAGTTAACTTATGGAGTCCAATATGACCCCTTTTCAGTATACTTCTCTAACTTAGCCTTAAAAGTAATTGTGTAACTTATCTTGACCAAACCTTTTGTCACCTACTCTAGTATCTCCTTATATACATATCCATGTCAAAGTTGTTTGGTAATTGCCCCTGTGACATTTGGACATTTTACAATGTTAAATGTTGTATATAAACGTAAGCTGCTGTTAATTTAGTCACCTTGTTCCACCTGCCTCAAGAAATAGTGATTATGGGTTGGAAATAGAGTACAGGTACACAATCCTTTATCCGAAATTTTTGAGGCCAGTTGTTTTTCGGAATTTGGAATTTTTCGGATTTTGGAATAAATTACATTTTCACAACCAAAATAAATTACCTAACAGCGGATGCACATGTGAATAGTACGAGCGCTGAGACACAGTTGATGTCTGCCCATGCTGGGCCACCCCACCATGTCACATCTGAGTGACGTGGTTCGAGTGGGTGTGGAGTGGGGTCACCGGTTCGCACGCCAAAATGATGCTCCACCACTCCATGAAAAATGTTTTGGATTTCAAAGCTGTTCAGATTTTGAAATTTCGGATAAAGGATTGTGTACCTATATTGAGTACAATTGGACTTCTTTCCTTTTTTGTCATTTTGTGGATAGATGGAATTTTGTTCTCCAGATAATAGGTGACATGAGAAAGATAATATTTATTGCCCCTTGACCTAACAAGGTTTGATGGGACACCTCCCTTGAAGCAGGTGTATAAAATAAATATAATACATGTGGAGTGGCTTCCTCAATCATTTCATATCGTTAATGTCAGTCATCTCTATTACTGAGATGGCTGGCAGCATATCAATGCAACCTTTCCCAAACCATGAACAGATTGCTACTAGGAAGAGAATGTATACTGGATGGCATACAGTTCCTCGTGGGCTCCAGCAACACATCCTTTCCCGTTGTGGGCTCAACAATCCATTTGAATGCACTGGAAGGAAAATACAAAAGCAAATGCAATAATTCAAACAGAAAGTTGGAAAATTTAAAAAAAAAACAGTCAAGGTTTATTTGAAAATTTTAATCAAATAATTTAGTTTTTTTTCAATTTAGTAAATCAAAGTATACTAGTCATATAAAATACACAAACACAGCTGTTGGAGGATGCATTTTACAATTCAATGATGACCAAATCCATTTGAGGGTAAGATTCACTACAGACTGTTTTTGCTGGTTCCTACGGCTCGTAGGTTCAGCCTCAGCCCATCATCAAAGGGGAGTTCCAAGGCCTTGGGAATACATTTTGCTTTAGCAGCTTCCTGGGGTTGGCAGGGTGGGGAAGGTGCAAGTGTCAGCTTCAGCCCAGGACTGTTTTATTTAATAATTTACTACAAAGAGTCCAAGTTAATATCCCCAGAATCTTTTCTTCTATTAAAAGTCTGTACCAGAAACATTCAGTGAAATAGCTGTGTGCAAAGGGCTTGAACATTGGAAGTGCCTTCTTTTCCCATGTTCCTTTTCCTTCCTCACTCTTTCTGGGATGAGAGTTCTTGCCTTTAGGAAGAAGGAGCTCAACATGTAGACAATTAAAACTCAGTGTTAATGAAAAGTAAATCATACAGAAAAAGGTCAAAATTCATTCCATCTGGGTATAATGCCACTACCAAGTGCAAAAGAAAAGTACCCAGTGAAGTGTGCCTTGATATCATCCTATGGGATTTGTCCATCTCTGCCACAATGCAGTCGACTTGATAATGCCATCTCCTGGTGGCTGCACCCTCTCTGGCCTAAGAAGATATTGCACCACAGTTGGAAAACTGACAGTCCAGTTCAATAGTCATCACACAAGCAGTCAAGCTTAAGAGTCCAAACAGAAGGCTGACTGGGAGAGCTCTAAAATGCAACAATGGATTTCAAAGCAAGTTGTGGAAAAATACCAAAGCTAACAGCATATCTTTTATTACTGAACTAAGAGTGGTAAGGGAGAACATGGCACGGTGGCACAGTGGTTAGCACTGCTGCCTCACAGCGCCAGAGACCCGGGTTCAATTCCCGCCTCAGGTGACTGACTGTGTGGAGTTTGCACATTCTCCCCGTGTCTGCGTGGGTTTCCTCCGGGTGCTCCGGTTTCCTCCTACAGTCCAAAGATGTGCAGGTCAGGTGAATTGACCATGCTAAATTGTCCGTAGTGTTAGGTAAGGGGTAAATGTAGGGGTATGGGTGGTTTGCACTTCGGCGGGTCGGTGTGGACTTGTTGGGCCGAAGGGCCTGTTTCCACGCTGTAATGTAATCTAATCTAAAACACTGCCATCAATGGCAGATGCAGGTAAGATGAGAATGAAAAGCTGCATTAAATGAACGTTAATGTCCAATGAGGAAAGAACAAATTGCCAAACGTTCAAAGGGAACCTAAAAGTGTGGCCAGGGGAGTAATTTATTAATTTAGTATAAATTTTAAAAGTGTAATTTGGTAAAATAATAGGACTTTAGATAAATTACAAAAATTGAAGGAAAAGGTGCAGCAATTGTAGATTCATTGGTCAGAATTTCCCAACGTAATCTAAATTTGAATATTAGTGGCTTCAATTTGAAAAAGTGTAAATTCCCACTCAACTATGTATTAATGAAACTACGTGGACCAATTAATTGTGGAGAGATTAGTGCAATCTATTATCAGAGACACAACAAAAGAATCAAGGTGAATTGGTAAAATAACTGTCTAATTTAGATGATGTTATCTCAAGAGTTCATTATAATCATCGTCCTCTCTTTCTATCTTGTTCTTTTATTGCAACACTGTCCCTCATGAGTAGTCCTTTTATCTTAATTAGTCACACAAGTCATTTGGTGGTGGCTTATACAGAAAGAATAAAAGATAGAGAGTTCATTATTATGGTGGCCTACCACAAGATACTTGAAAAGATTGTGCAAAGTGTGTTAACAGAAATAAAAGCTCACTAAAATAGAAAGTATCTCATAGAACAGGCTGCTGGTTGGATATGAAGCAGGCAATTTTTGTATAAGGGTCTGATCTTAGGAAGGAGATATTGGCATTGGGCAGGATATAGCACACCAGAACAATGCTAATGGTTGAATGATAAAGTGATTAGGAGGCATACAATCACAACCTACAAGCTCTTGAGGTTAGATAGTTGAGGGCCGATCTCAAATGTTCAAAATAATTAAGGAGCAACAAAAGGGAAATGATATTCTTTGGTGGGAGAAATCAATAGCAGGGGGCAATATTAAAATTAGAGCTAGAGTGAAATCAAGAAGCACTTTTTTGTCCACACAAGAGGTAGTGGTAGTGTGGAATTCTCTCCCTCAAAAGGCCATGGATTCTAGCACAATTTATGTTCTCAAGACAGTGGAATTTTACTAAGTGAGGAAGTAGGGATGAACATTTTTAAGAGAAATTGAGGTGCACATCACCCAGGATCTAGCAGGTGGGCAGAAGAAACTAAACTACTTCCTGTTCTGATATTCCTACGTAAAAGGCTTGTATTAGTCTGGTACATATTTATTTCCTCGAACTGCGATGTTGTGGCTAACGTTCAAACAAAACAGACAGAGGGGCAAATATACTATGCTAAATTAAACCACTACATTACCATTGTCATTGTTGCAAACAAACCTAAAAGATATTCAATATATACAGTATGCAGTGCTGCCCTGCACTCCATGCAACCCAACAATTTAAATCCTATGAATCACGATTTTATAAGGCTAAATGTCACAGTGTTTTAATACTTGGATTCCAGACAAATAATACTCAAACAAAATCTTTCAGGTTTGTTTAGGGGTATGGGAAGGGAGGTGTTCTAATGCAAGGAGGAAGGGTTTGTGAGGCCATCATTGTCTCCCTTACCAGGTTGAAGAGAGAATGAAACAAAACAGTGGTATCCACAGCAACTCAGTTTTCAGATTCAAAATTCAAGTTCAAAAATAAAAATAAAAGCACATCAGTGATCAAAAGGCATTTGGATTCATACACAAGAGCAATGCAACATTATAGCCATTTGGCATTGGAGAACTGCACAGTTGCTATTGGACCAAAGTTGGCTGTCAAGTGAGACTGAGCAGACACTCACACAATGACACAGTATACAGACAGCAGGAGGAAGCTGGCAGAAGTTTCTCTCCCTGAATACACAAGGCAAATGCTCAGCTATAAGTACAAATCCAGACCATTAGCATCCTGGAGCAGAACGCAGAACATGCATGCTTAACAACTTGAAATAAAAAGTGAAAAGTTTCATATTCCACACCACCCCCTTTTCCCTCCCCATTTATCCTTCCTCCTTCCCTCACTACCCACCCAGTATATTGTACAGCTGTATACTGCTGCTGAAGTGTGCTATGCTGATCTACAAAGGTCATCCATTTTTGGTGAGCCAAAATGTCCATTTGGTGTCTCAATAAAACCATTTTCCATTTGCTTAGGCCAACAGCTTTGGAATTCCCTCAATCTTACTACTTTCTTTCAGATCCTTCATAAAGCCTATCTGTTTGACCAGACTCTTTGGTCACCTGTTTGTCTTCATATGCCTTGGTGATGCTTTATGTTTGGTTACACTCCTGTGAAGGGATGTTTACCTACCTCATAGACATTACACAAATACAGTTATCGAGATCGGTTGTTCAGCCAGAGAGGCAAGGTGAATTAACTCACTCTAACAGCATCTGCATGTCCATATGTTCCAGCATAGATAACTGGAATCAGGCAGGAGAAACCTGCAAAAAGCTGTTTCCCTGTCCTTGTTCAGGAACATCAAGGCCAATTGCAATATCTCGCTGAGATTACCAAATAGTGTTGAATCAAGGACAAACCCTGCGGGCACATTTTGCTGAGTGTAATTTACCATACCAAAGCTCAACTGCACTGAATAGTCTATTGGAGAAAAGCCCGGCTTGAGGTTGATGATTTTCAGTTCAATTTAGTGAAATTTTAAAAATTTGATCTGTAAAAATACTGTGTAGCACAGCAAGAATACAGTGACAAAGGAGTGAGATTTACACCAGTATGTTTACTACAGTAACAGGCATAATGTATCTGTTCATCAACAGTGAAGAACATTTCAGCACCTCTTTATTTGCTAACTTGTCGAGGAAGCTATTGCCTCAGAGTTTAAAATAAAACTGCTTTGCCCATGTTCTCATTTATATTTGTCCCAATTCCATACCATCAGATATGGATAAAAAAAAATGGCCAAAAACCACTTATATAGAGACAGCGTGTGGCTTTTCCCCATTGTTGTGAACACTGTAGTGTGCATAGGATCCATCAGAAATGTGTCAGTAATCATTTTCTAGTTAATGAGAAGGTGACAATGTGATGGCATTGACTATTTCCTCTACTCCAAATAGCCCTTGCAAGCCATTAAGTTGTAGTCAAGAATTAACTCACCACCAACTTCTCAAGGGCAATTAGGAATGAGCAATAATGTCCAATCATAAAAGGATCTAATTCCGTTTAGAAGGAAATCCGCCATCTTCATCTGGTCTGGCCTACAGGTGGTTCAAGACCCAAAGCAATGTGGGCTGACTCTGAACAGTAGCCACACGGTTCAAGAGTAATTAGGGATGTGCAACAAATGGTGACATTGCCAGTGATGCCCACTTCACATAAATGTGGTTGTCAGAACAAATGTGAAAGAAACAAAATTCTGGAAGGGATAAATGAAAACTTGTTTTTTTCTTGATCACTGAACAAGTCAAATGCTGGAAATTAATGTCAGGCTTCAATGGAGGTTAATAAATGTACATAAACCAAATACCCGAATTAGCCTTCAGCTTTGCAACTTACTCCCAGGCATTCTCTACCTTAATTCTCTAATATATCACAGAAGGCTTTACTTTCTCCTTTAAACTAAATGCCATGACATACTATGTCACTTCCTCTGATGATAATACTTCCCTTCAGCGTTGAACTATGGGGCTGGAGGCAAAATGTACCTCCTTCACCAAAATCCACTTCAGACAGCCAATTCGATTAATTTCTCATGTATGTCTAATTTCTGGGAGATAGTGAATGTCACTTTGAAGTGTAGTGTGTTTCCTGTCGACCAGTATAAGTAGGCACCTCCTCCATAATCTGTTACGTACCAAAGGTTGTAAATTGCACGACTGCCTGTTTGCTGCTTTATATTTCTGTCAGTTCATTCTCAAAGGCTCTTACAATATTCTTACAATAAGACCGGTTGATTTGATGTGCCTGCCAAGACTTTGGTCTTTCCTTCCCAATTTCTCCCCTCCCGCCTTGAAGCGAGTGACTCTTCAACAGACAGCATTTCTATGGTTGACTTGTAAACTTTGCCAAGGTGGCCGTTATGGATTTTAAAATCATGTTTGGCATTGCTAAGCAGCAAGCATTTTATTGTCTATCATTAGATTATGCCAGAAGTGGGCAGCAAGATGGCACAGTGGCTAGCACTGCTGCCTCACAGCACCAGAGACCCAGGTTCAATTCCCGCCTCAGGCGACTGACTGTGTGGAGTTTGCACATTCTCCCCGTGTCTGCATGGGTTTTCTCCAGGTGCCCCGGTTTCCTCCCACAGTCCCCAAAAAAATGTGCAAGTTAGGTGAATTAGCCATGCTAAATTGTTCGTAGTGTTAGATGTAGGGGAATGGGTCTGGGTGGGTTGCGCTTCGGCGGGGTCGGTGTGGACTTGTTGGGCCGAAGGGCCTGTTTCCACACTGTAAGTAATCTAATCTAACTTTGTAAAAAAGGTGATGGTAATAGGGTAGTATGTCCTTAAGTGAAACAGATTGACACAACAGTCTGTGAGGCTGCTTCGGGGGCAGTCAACTGACCCAGGACTGGAGTCACACAGTGGCCAGAATGGGTAAGGATGACAAAGTTCCCTGCCCTAATGGACATTTTGTTTTGCAACTAAGTGAAATACATATGATGGCTTTTACTGATATTAGTATGTCACCATGCCTGCCCATTGGTCTCAGCAGATGTGTGGGAAGGAAACAGGAAAGACGGGCGGCACGGTGGCACAGTGGTTAGCACTGCTGCCTCACAGCGCCAGAGACCCGGGTTCAATTCCCGACTCAGGCGACTGACTGTGTGGAGTTTGCACGTTCTCCCCGTGTCTGCGTGGGTTTCCTCCGGGTGCTCCGGTTTCCTCCCACAATCCAAAAATGTGTGGGTCAGGTGAATTGGCCATGCTAAATTGCCCGTAGTGTTAGGTTAAAGGGGTAAATGTAGGGGTATGGGTGGATTGCGCTTCGGCGGGTCGGTGTGGACTTGTTGGGCCGAAGGGCCTGTTTCCACACTGTAAGTAATCTAATCTAATCTAATCTAAACATCTTAACGGAATCAGACCTCATCTGAAACCTGAACTCATTTGCTTCTGACAGGGAATCACTCAACAGCAATCCAGATGTGAAACACTGGGTGTCATTGGGTATCAAACTGTAGCCATCTACTAAAATCCCAGCTTTGACTGGCTGGTGTGAGGAAAACTTTGAGCCTTGTTCATCTGTTTGATTAAGTTAGCCATTCCACAACCTGACTGTCTTTGAAGGAATTCTTATTGTTTCAGGTTAAGTTAATTCTTAATCCAAAATTGCATGGAATTCAAAATTGGAATTGGGTTTCTGATAAAAGGAGCTTTAAGTTGCAATTGGTGTTGTTGATGACAGAATGTCAACTGTGCTGCGATTCTAGCATTAATCTTGATTGCTATCTTGATAACTTTCTCACTGTGGATTAGATGAACTGCCGGTTCTCTGAAAGGATGTGAAGGTTTACTCTACCCACAACTAAAAGCAGCATCAAAATAATGACCAAAGCTTCAAATCAAATATTGTCACTGAATTTCACAGAAGTAGGAGGGAATTGTCTTCATCCAACACAATCACATAGCAACAGACAAAGACAGCTCACCAAGAAATTCTGTCAGCCTTACAGTAAAACATTTAAAGATGGGCAACAGTTCCATAGTTACTATTCCCATTCCACTGTCTAGAAAGAAGAAAGGATCTGAAAGTATAAGGATTACTTTTGAAAAGACCAGACAATTTCAGCCAAAGTGAACAAATGCTGCATCAGCAACAACGATCTTTAAATCATTTGAAAATATAGGCTGGTAAATTAAGGGTTCATGGTGCAAAGGCCCTACACATACCTGCCTCCCCCCTCCAGTTTCTTCACGGAAACAAGATTTAGTGTTGCATCAATGGCAGGGTTCTGTCTCAGTCAAACACCTACCAAGGAATACATTCAGCAATCGGTAGAATGGGCTAGCTGTGTACGATAACTCTAGAACCATCTTTCCCAGTTAAAGCTTGTCAGTAGCGCTAGTCTGATAATCCAACAGGACGAAATTGCAGTTCTGCCTGAATACCTGCCCATTTTTCCATTACTGTTACCATAACCAAACCAGATCTAATTCTCACAGATCCTTCATTTCTTTTTCAGATCTTCTGATGAAGACCTGCCGCAGGCAAAAAAATTATACCTTTTTGGTTTCTCACAGCGATAATAACTGCTTAATATATATACACACATATACACACACTCTCACAAACACACACACACATATATATATATATATTCTTTTTTTAAATTAGTACAGACCTGCCTGCATGCCATATCCTTGGTAAATCCTACTCTGACGAGCACAGATCTAGCCCCTCGTTCATGCCAGTGAAAAAATTGTGAACGTAGTGTTGCTACTTAAATACTAAATGCTTAACTGGACATCCAAGTGCATCCAGTTGCATAGTAACCCCAATAAAAATTACTTTCCAAAGTAATGCCATTTTGGTATGAACTGTCCCACATACAGTGAGTGGCGTAAAGCTCAAAAAGAATTTGCGACAATGTTGTTATTTAAGCCCAACTCAAGAGCTCTGCTGACATTAAGAGATGTGACTGAGATCAGGGAATCTATCCACCTCACTTCACAGTCCTTGCACTATTGTGCCCTGCAAGGTTGCTTTCTACTTCATGTCTGATATTTCACTTACTGGTGCTTGCTCTACTTCGCCACACAGCCATTAATTGCCATTGCTATTCATCGATGGGAATTGGTTCAATTGTCCACTGTTCCACACATAAAGTGCCATCTGAAGCACAGATACAAAAAATGAGGGGGAGTGGGAGATTTGGGGGAAAAAATGTTTCGGGAGAGGAAAGTAGGAAAAAAACAGGTTAAATATCAAGAAAGTAAAAATTAAACTGATGCTGGTCTCACTCCTTGTGCAAGCAGAGATTTATGAAATGATTTTACTAACAGGTTTCTCCCTGATGAGGAATGATGACTCAATAAGAATATCTCATAGTGCTTGGCTCTGTTTCAAACATCAAACGTCTGTATCACCACTTTCACTATTATCTCAATATGGATTCAACTGATAAAAGACATAATTTTACAAACATGTCAAAAAATTGCTCTTTGACCTGTCACTTACAAAGAGTTTCGTGCACTGAAGTGAATTCCTTGACTGTGGCAACTGCTGGGCGCTAAAAATGCAGGTGGACACCTTCTCCTTCCTGTGTCAGTTATGTCACTGTCTATTTACAGTAATGGTGCCATGACTCACACGCACACACACATAAAACCAAGTGTTTGAACCACAGCTGCAGCCTCCCAAAACAGCATCCGATCAGTCAGAGTAGCAGCTAGAGGCAGCTTTAGGCCCCAAAAGAGTCGAAGACTTTCTTCAGCCAGAAATAAACCACAGCATCATTCCTTTTCTTTAAAGGTGCTCAACTCGCATCACTCTGCTTCTGCAACAGGAAATGGAAAAATAGCATTGTAAGAGACGCTTAACAAGGCATGCATGAATGTTGACTGTTACCAGATTTTTGGAAGTCAATGGACAATGTTTTTCTTTCTTCATTGAGCACTCAACATCCATGAGGCTAGGAGGTGACGGCCTAATGGCATTATCTCTGGACTGTTAATTTAGAGACCTGGGAATGCTCTAGAGGACCTGGGTTCAAATCCTACCACAGCAGATGGTTAAAATATTAATTCAATTTTTTTAAAATCTGGAATTAAGAGTCTAATGATGACCACGAAACCATTGTTGATTGTTGGAAAAACCCATCTGGTTCACTAATGTCCTTCAAGGAAGGAAACTACCATCCTTACTTGGTCTGGCCTACATGTGACTCCAGATCTACAGCAAAGTGGTTGACTCTTAACTGTCTCTCTGGGTAATTAGGGATGGGCAATAAATACTGACCTAGCCTCATCCCATGAGTAAATTTTTTAAAAACAAGGATTGCTGAAGTTCAATAAACAACTGGAGTAAATGTATCACCGGACATGATGACTGTTACCAGATTTTTGAAAGTCAATGGACAATGTTTTTTTCCTTTCTTGAGCACTTCCTCAACTTCTTCATCAGATCAATATAAAGCTTGCCAACTGTTCAGGATTAACCCTAACTCCATCAGATGGAATTAAAAATTGATATATTATTTAATGGAACATGTGTGTCACTGGCAAGTCCAGCATTTTTAAAGTCATAGAAGTCATAGAAATGTACAGCACGGAAACAGACCCTTCAGTTCAAATCATCCCTGCTGACCAGTTATCATAACCTCATCTAGTCCCATTTGCCAGGACTTGGTCCATCTCCCTCTAAACTCTTCCTATTCATATACCCATCCAGATGCCTTTTAAATGTCGTAATTGTACCAACCTCCACCACTACCTCTGGCAGCTCATTCTCCTGTCCTGTGAGCTCTCCCACACAGGTTACTCCAAGGTCAGCTGTGAATTTTGCTGTTCTTTAATTTTTCCTAGATGCACTCCAATATCCAGAGACACTTGGACTCAAACAGCAAAGGCAGTAGCTGTGCAGATTCACTGCTGTGTCAAACAGCAGTGCAGGTTTCACTCTCTGACCATGTGGTCGCTGCCTTTGTCTGTCTTCCTCCTTTAAAAGTGTCGTTGTTTTGATTTTTCTTCCTCCAAAGTTCCAAAACAACGCAACAGAATAAAACAGTAATTGCTGTTCCTGGAATTCGAGATGTCCATCCCTAACTCATTCATTGATGGCCCCTCGCAGACGATGACTTTCTTCCACTCTCAGGGTGAGTCCATAGGTGGCTGTACAGACTGATGCAGCTACCCCAGGCTCAGTTACACTGGAGGTAAAAACAATGACTGCAGATGCTGGAAACCAGATTCTGGATCAGTGGTGCTGGAAGAGCACAGCAATTCAGGCAGCATCCGAGGACAGGCAAAATCGACGTTTCGGGCAAAAGCCCTTCATCAGTTACACTGGAGGCAGGTGGTGGTCATGGGAAGGGGATGGGACGTTGGTGTGGCAGCATACTATTAGGGGCCGTCTTCCATTTTTTCCCAACAGCAAGTCTTGAGGTGCTCGATGCCTTCCCGGATGCTCCTCTTCCACTTTGGATAGTCTTGGGCCAGTGATTCCCAGATGTCCGTGGGATCGGCGTATTTCACCAATGAGGCCTTGGGGGTATCACTGAGAGTGCTTCCTCTGTCCATCTGAGGCTTGCTTGCGGTTTCGAAACTGGGAGAAGAGCACTTAACTGCCCGTCAATTAAATGGCTTACTTAACCATTTCAGTTAAAAGTCAATCACATTACTGTGTGTCTGGAGCCATGTGTGGGTCAAACCATGGAAGGATGGCAGATTTCCTTCCCCAACAGTACATTAGTGGACCAAACGGTTTAACAACAGTTGATGATAGTTCATATGCTCATCATTCCTTAGTCTACTTTTATTGGCCAAGCTTTATCAACTTATTGAAATTTCACCATCTGCCATTTCGAGCTGTACAGCATGGAAACAGACCCTTTGGTCCAACTCGTCCATGCCAACCAGATATCCCAAATTAATGTTGTCCCATTTGCCAGCATTTGGCCCATATCCCTCTAAATCCAGATGCCATTTAGAGAATGTTGTAATTGTACCAGCCTGCACAATTTCCTCTGGCAGTTCTTTAGATTACTCGGTTGTCACATTGAGTCATAGAGATGTACGGCATGGAAACAGACCCTTCGGTCCAACCTGTCCACACCGACCAGATATCCCAACCCAATCTAGTCCCACCTGCCAACACCCGGGCCATATCCCTCCAAATCCTTCCTATTCATATACCCATCCAAATGCCTCTTAAATGTTGCAATTGTACCAGTCTCCACCACTTCCTCTGGCAGCTCATTCCATACATGCATCACCCTCTGTGTGAAAAAGTTGCCCCT
>NC_057729.1:48377063-48448685 GCF_004010195.1 Chiloscyllium plagiosum
GCACAAAGCCATGTTGACTATCCCTAATCAGTCCTTGCCTTTCCAAATACATGTACATCCTGTCCCTCAGGATTTCCTCCAACAACTTGCCCACCACCGATGTCAGGCTCACTGGTCTATAGTTTCCTGGCTTGTCTTTACCGTCCTTCGTAAACAGTGGTACCACGTTTGCCAACCTCCAGTCTTCCGGCACCTTACCTGTGACTATCGATGATACAAATATCTCAGCAAGAGGCCCAGCAATCATTTCTCTAGCTTCCCACAGAGTTCTCGGGTACACCTGATCAGGTCCTGGGGATTTATCCACCTTTAACCAGCACTTCCTCCTCTGTAATCTGGACATTTTGCAAGATGTCACCATTTATTTCCCTACAGATTGTATCTTCCATATCCTTTTCCACAGTAAACACTGATGCAAAATACTCATTTAGTATCTCCTCCATTTTCTGTGGCTCCACACAAAAGCCGTCTTGCTGATCTTTGACGGGCCCTATTCTCTCCCTAGTTACCCTTTTGTCCTTAATATATTTGTAAAAACCCTTTGATTCTCATGAATACAGCTGACCAGAACTGCAGCTCTCTCTGTCAAAGGCAAGGGGACATCTCTAACCCAGTCGTACGCTATTTCAAAGCTCACACATATGAATTTCCCAACTGGCACACTGGGTAGGAACGAAGAACAGGAACCAGGGATTTTTACCCCTGTACAGAGTCTACAGACATTGAAGCCAACTACAAGGCAGTTTCCAATTCCCAACATTGAGATGTTACTTTAATAGAAAGTTGGCCCTGAATCAGAGTCTATAGGACTTAGTGCCAGCATCACTGCAGATAAGAGTGCTTTTCTCTTTCAACGTAGCCATTACATTTATGGTGTTAAGCTGCATTACTACGTGTCTTAAGGAAATATCTCCACAGTCACCATTTGTTACACAATAAGAGTGCCAATCCTCCATCCTTAGGTCCACAGGCTTGAAAAAACTATTTCCAAGACATGGTCACCAGCAGCCGAAGGGGAAGAAAGGCAAAGGTACAATAAAACATATTTGGATTCTTTGAACATGTTCTTTGTTTGTTGTAAGAAATGAAGGAAAGATGTTAGAGTTACCGTCAATATTCATCCAATCAGGTCATGAAGACAGCATCCACATTAGATTGTCTTGAAAGGACTGTGTGAATGTGGTATGACATGTCAGCTGACCCATGGAAGGAATGTTGTGGAAAAAGAGGAAAATGAGGAGGTCATGTAATGACCCTTAGAGCAACATATCCAACCAAAGTTGGCAATCGTAAGGACAATACTTGTCACATTCACGCTCAAAATGAATTTACAGGAAAAGACCAAGTCTCCTTGTAAATGCTGGCAGAAATGTTAACCTTTTTTTTTAACAAAGTGTAACTTACTGTTTTATAAAGTGGGCACCATTCTGCATGATCACAGTGTTTTACAAACATTAAATCTTTTTATGGCTCTGTTACACTTATGCACTCTTGGCATTACACATGGATGACAGGAGACTCAGAGTGACTCACAACTGAAAATAAAATGTATTTGAAATGTGTACAAAATTTGGTTTAATTCATTAGCAGTAATCTAGGGCGGTGCTTTCGAACTGTGTGCAGAGAGATGGTAAGAAGTGTTCCATGAAATGTCTGGGAAGCAGCACCACCTAAACTGAGCATCACGCCCGTATCTAACCTTCTGATCTCCTCTGGAGACTCAGTGTCTGTTACTGAAGGCAATATCTGCTGACATTGGGCACTCCTATTAACAGCGCACGCGTAAACGTCCAAAGCCGCATGTGCAGATTTCCGATTCTACGCATGTGTAGAAATTTGACACGTGTCCCAGAATTATTTGTTTCATTGAAGCATGCCTTAGATCATAAGACCATAAGACATAGGAGCAGAAATTAGGCCATTCGACCCATTGAGTCTGCTCTGCCATTCAATCATGGCTGAGAAGTTTCTCAACCCCATTCTCCCACCTTCGCCCAGTAACCCTTCATCCCCTTGACAATCAAGAACCTATCTCAGTCTTAAATATACTCAATGACCTGGCCTCCACAGCCTTCTGTGGCAATGAATCCACCATTCTCTGGCTAAAGAGGTTTCTCCTTATCTCCTTGATATTGAAAAGGTTGGGAACCATTGATCCATACTTCATGTGAAGAGTTGCATCTCCATTATTTTCCTCTAAATATCTGTACTATTGGTACAGATGCAACGCTTAACCATCCCTTAGTTGGCCTGAGAAGGTGGTGGGGCCTTCCGAACCAGAAATTGTATATCCCCATTTAGTGGATCACTACTGCAAATGCAACCCTAAAGCAGCAACCAGTGAGGACTGAAGTCATGCATAATTTCTGCATTACAATACTGACCATACATCAAATGTATTTAATTGACTGTAAAATGCCGAGATCACGAAAGGCAGTGTATGAGTATGGTTAAAAGCAAAATACTGCAGGTGCTGGAAATCCGAAGAAACACAGAAAATGCCGGAGAAACCCAGCAGCTCTGCAGCATCCGTGGGGAGAGAAAAAGAGTTTAAATTTCCAATCTGACATGACTGCTCTTCAGGAAAATTAAATAGGTCAGTTTTCATTCATTCTCAGGATGTGAGAGCTGCAGAAACCTGTCATACACTAGCCATCCTCCTAGTTGCCCTTGAGAAAGAGATTGTGAACTGTCTTCAAGTACCACTGCATTGTGTGTGCTGAGTACACTGTTACATAGGAAATTCCAGAACTTTAACCCCCCAAAAAAATCAATTTAAGTATAATTTGTGCATCTTGGAGAAGAAATTGGAGAGAGGATTCCCATAAGCACTGTCAGGAATACCAGTGCTACATTCAAGGACAGTTTAATTAGATTAGATTCCCTACAATGTGGAAACTGGCCCTTCGGCCCAACAAGTCCACACCGACCCTCCGACGAGTAACGCACCCAGATCCATTTCCCTCTGACTAATGCACCTAACACTATGGGCAATTTAGCATGGCCAATTCACCTGACCTGCACATCTTTGGTCTGTGGGAGGAAACTGGACTAGCCAGAGGCTGGCCCAAGCAGACACAAGGAGAATGTGCAAACTCCACACAGACAGTCGCCCGAGGCTAGAATCGAACCTGGGACCCTGGCGCTGTGAGGCATCAGTGCTAACCACCATGCCACCGTGTCAAGGAGATTCTTCACCACCACCTTCCCCAGGGCAGTTAGGGCTGGGTGATGCAAGTTGATCCATCCAGTGATACCCAGCCACATTCCATGAAAGAATAATTTCAAGAAAAGGTATCGCACAGACTTGCCACTACTCTCCTTCTTTATGATTAAGAGGTCTCAGGATCTGATACCCGGAGGAGCAGCACCTGAAGAACAACAGAAAGCCCACTGAGGTCAATACAGTAGCTTCAATAGCCATTCCTCTCCCGCAAACGGCCAGTATATCGAGCTTATGTGCTGCAGCAGAATCTGTACACACACAGTCTGGTTTGCTGGTGCACTACCATGATCATTATATCACCAGACACAGCATTGCACAACTTATTGCTAGTTCAAAACTGAGAGTAAGCAAAGAACTGAGAGTAACCTGTAATTCCAAGATGCCAAACCTCCATGCAAAATGAGGAATGGATTGCTTTGTACAAACTTCATGTGAACTGTTATACACTATAATGTGGCAATTTTTTTTTACAGCAACTCATATAATTCAGCTCAATGAAAATCCCTCAGAATGGAAGGGGACAATCTCTATGAATTTGTTGATGGCCATCTTAGGTCTCCATTCTAATAGCTTGGTTAGGAAACTGATTATAACAACCTAACATGATCTGGAATGCATTATGTGAAGAAATGGTGGAAGTAGATTAAATATTAACTTTCTAAGAGGGGATAAACAGCAAGGTCACTGGACTCGTCTCGCTAACTTTTGTTTCTCTCTCTCCACAGCAGACCTGCCGAGTTTCTCCAGCACTGTCCGATTTTGTGCCTTTTGAGGGGCTCATCTCAGAAGCAACCCTCTCTCCTGTCTCGAGCCACACCTTCACGAGTGATTCTATTCTCACCATGGCGAGAGACTGGCCCCATGTTTTAAGTCTGCCTCAGATCTTTTTTTAAACCTAGCCTGGTTTTTAACGGTAAACCGCGCTGCTCCGTACTTCAGGCCTCACCGGAGACGATCTCGGCATCGAACTCGTTCAGCTCGGCCTGGCCCTCGCGCGTCGACGGCACATCCCAGTTGTCGCTGTTGTCCGTCACGTCTGAGTAGGCCTCCTCCACCGCGGCAGCAGAGGAGGAGGAGGCCGCCAATTGCAGCGCGCCGCGGGCCTTCTCCGCCTTGTCAGCCTCGCCGTTGGTCGACTGCTGGTCCTCGTTGCTGAAGTCGGACATGTACATGGCGTCCTCGGTCTGCTTCTCGGCGAACCAGTCGCGGACCTGCTCATAGCTCATGCTGGAGCGCTCGCAGAGGCGGTCGAGGTCCTCCTCGTGCAGCGCACGGTGCTGCGTGTAGTACTCAAACAGCACCGCCTTCCCGCCCTTTTTCGAGGGTGTCCGTTTGGGCCGGTAACCGTCACACGGTAGGTCAGTGATCAGGCTGTTGCTGCCCGAGCGGATGGCGTAGATCCCCTTCTTGTAGTCATCATACCACTTGAGTTGGCCGTTTTTCAGGGCGTAGCGTGCGTCGCCGAACCAGCGGACGACCTCAGTGCGCGGCAGCCGCGACTTGATGGCCAGCTCATCGTACTCCTCGACGGTCGGCCACTGGGTCCGCATGAACTGCAGCTTCATCAGGTGCAGCTGGTGCACCGTCTTCTTGTTCTGGCCTTTGTACTTGACGGGGTTGGGAGGCGAGGTGCCTGGAGGCTGTGAGGCCTTGCTGGCCTTGGGCTGCTGCTGCTGCTGCTGCTGCACGCACAGGCCCAAGCCCTCCTTCACGTTGATCTTCATGGGGCTCCCCTTCAATCGCTCCGGGACCACGATCAGCCGCTTCATGTCCACCGAGCTGCTGTCGCTCGGCGTCCCCTCACCGTCCGACTCCTCCTCCTCGTCCTCCTCCTCGTCATCCTCCTCGTCCTCATCCTCCTCACCGGAGTCGCCGTCCGCCCGCCGCCGGGCCTTGGCGGTCCTGTCGTCCGGCTTGGCCTTCCGCCGCTCGGAGAACCAGAGGTCGATCTCCCGGCGGGTCATCTTGGTCTCGACCCGCAGCCGGTCCACCTCCTCCTCGGGGGGAAAGGGGTTCTGCGCGTAGCTGTGCTCCAGGGCGCTCAGCTGCTCGGCCGACTTGCCCTTGAATTTAGGTGGGGTGAACTCGCAGCTGGTCTGCCACTGGCGCCGGGCCTGGGGGGCCGGTGAAGACTGGGGTCCGGCTGCCGCCGGCTGTGGTGGTGGAGGGGGGGTGGACGTCTCCTCGGGGACTGTCTCGGCAGACGCGCAGGCATTGGCGGTGCTGGTGTCGAAGGCCTGGTTGCACTTGAGGTTCTTGTAGTTGTAGCGCCGGTCGCTGAACCACTTGCGGATCTCTTTGCCCTGCAACCCGGTGACCCGGACCAGCCGGTCCACCTCCTCGTGCTCCGGGAACTGGGCCCGCAGGAAGCTCTGCTTCAGTGCTGCCAGCTGTTCCTTGGTTTTCTTGTACTTGTAGGTGCCGAACTCCGAGACCAGGCTGGTGGTGGACGGGTGACTGGACGTGACGGCGACTGCCCCCGGTTGGAGACCTGTCACAGAGGGAGCCGCCAAGATCTTGACACTGGACCCGACCGCTGAGCCCACCGCCTTCTGCGGCTGAAACTTGGGGGAGTTCTGCGGCTTGGGGAGGGTGGCGAGGCTGACAGCGACAGGGGTGCCCGACACAGTGGCTCCCTTCACTATCCCGCCTGGCTGAGTGACCACGATGTTCCCGCCTTGGGTCAACAGCTGGCAGGGGAAATTGGCCTGCAAGACATGCTGGCCGCCATTGGTGTTGGTCACCTGGGTGGGCAGCACCGTGATGGTCTGCTGAGGCACGCTCTGGATGATGGTGTTGAACATGTTCTTGCGGGCGTCCTCGATCTCCTCTGGCGTCCAGCTGATACCGTGCTTCAGCCGCTGGGCAGTGAACCAGATCTTGAGCTGCTCCTCCGGGTACTTGGTCACCACTGTCAGCCAGCAGAGCTCAGCCTTCGAAGGGTAGGGGAACTTGTTGAAGGAGTTGTTGAGGAAGCTGTTGGAGTCCATGGCAGCGTTGTACGAGGGGATGCTGCTCAACGGGATCATGACTTTGGGCAGGGAGCTCGAGCTGTTGCTGGATGCTGACCGTTGTATGACAGGGACTATCTGTGCCATGCCTGCCTGCAGGACAGGCACAGATACCACAGCCGTTCCATTGACAGGATGGGAAGGTGCTGTCAGACCATTGGCAGACAGAACCTCCACTACATCCCCACCCTCAGTTTTTTTCACAGCCTCATCAGCTACCCCTCCTTCATCATTGGACTCTTCCCTTCCAGCATGAGAGACTGTGATCCGCTTGCCTTCCGGCTTGGCCTTCAGCATCTTCATGATGGGCGTTTTGCTGATGGAGATTTCTGACTGCGTTTCTGCTTCCTCGCCGTTTTCCTTGCCATCACTGTTTTTGGTCTCGGTGATGCTCTGCTCAACAACTGTCTGGCTGTTCTTTTTGATGACACTCACTTTCAGCTTGGCGTCATTCGGGTGGCTCAAGGTGTTGTGCACTGTCAGGGACTCCTGACTCTTGGCACTGAAGTTACACTCAACACAGACATAAAGTTGGTCCACACTTGCGTCAGAGTGCTCCGATTCTATGTGCACAGTAAACGTGTGATAGTCCTGACTTGTGTAATTGCAGTACTTGCATTCAAATCCACCACGTTCTGTAACATCATTATTATTGATCACTGTGAATGCCTCCTCGTTGGCAGAAATATCCTCAACAGGAAATGCTTGTGGAGAGGCTTCATCATCATCATTGTATTCTGGAGTAATGTCCATTTCTGCTTCGTGCATGGTCAGGGATTTGGCTGGTATCATACAAGGAGTTGTAGACTTTCTCTTGCTGGCCATGATGAATAGCAACAGTGTTGAAGAGGGAAGTGGGGGCAGAAGACTTCAACCTCTACAAAGCACCAACCCCACCCCCTCAGTTCAGAGTCCTCCTTCCGCCATTAAACTTGTGCTCCAGTTGGGACAGTTCGCCAAACACTGGATATTCAGAACTGCTCAACGAAGACCCTACCTGCAAGACAGAAGCAAAAAAAAAGTTAGAAATAAAAACAGAAAGAGCTGAAGAAACTCAGCAGGTCTGGCAGCATCTGTAGAGAGAAACAGAGAGTAAGTGTTGAGTCCAATATGATTTTTCAAGTAAACAATGCTCAAATCCTTACACTTTCCCAATGAATTCCTTTTGTGAAATTTTCACATAGCTCCTTTTTTTCTGGAAAGGAATGGACAGTTGGCATGAAGGGGCTGTGAACATGATACAAAATATTCACTGAAAAGTAAACAAAGTGCAGGAGAAATTCAACAGACCTTGCAGCATCAATGGAGAGAAACAAGAGAAAACATTTCAAGTTTAATATGATTTCTGTTCCGATCATAGTGGACTCAACATTAACTCCATTTCTCTCACCACAGATATTGCTAGATCTGCTGAGTTCCTTCAGTAATTTCTGGTTTTATTTCAGATTTTCAACAAGTAAAATGTTTTGCTTTAATTAGTAAAATGTTCATAATTCTCAGTAGCTATATTGATTCCAAGGTAGTGGGGTGGCTGGCATTGCTGCCTCATGATGCCAAGGACCTGAGTTCAATTCCAGTGTTGGGTAAATGTTTTTGTGGAGTTTGCATGTTCTCCATGTCTACATGTTTCCACTGGGTGCGCTGGTTTCCTCCCAGAGTCCACAGATGTGCAAGTTAGGTGGATTGGCCATGTTAAATTGTCTAGAGATGTGCACGCTTGGTGTATTTGTCATGGTAAATGTGGGGGTACGGGGATAAAGTAGGAACCTGTGTTTCGTGGGATTCTCTTTGGAGGATCGTTGCAGACTTAATGGGCCGAAAGGCCTCTTTCCGCACTATATGGATCCTATGATTCTACTGCTGGAAAAATCCATACTATGTTAAACTTTTTTCATTCATCACGTCAATTTGCTCCTCTCCCTCAACGTCGAACCATTCAATTTAGTCATCCCTGGCCCAGCAGTGGAACATTGGTGCTGAGCAAATTAGCTGTTTGATTATCCTGCATTACAGCAATGTAATCCAAAAGTAGCAAATTGGATTTGGACATCCTCTTTTATTTTAAATATTTTGTTTTAGTTTGACCGAGCTTAAAATACTCTTTTCTGAGACAAAATCTTAACTTGTGAGCACAGAATTAGAAACTGTAGAGTTGGCGGTTTCTTACAGAAATGATTTTTCATGGATCTTGTTACATGTTACAGAGGTGCTAGCAGATGAAAAATACAGCCTCAAAGCTAATTGATTGGAAAATGAGATACACACAAGAGCATTCAGGGAAAACAACAAGTACACTACCTCCAGAGGAAGAGACTCTTCATGGGGCCAGGTGTCTTTGAATGTATTTGAAAATACTCTTGCTGCCACCCAATGGTGCTACTCCATTAACTAGGTGAGCATTTAGTGCTATGATGCAGACAATACAGGGGGTGCTTAGTGGCATGATATATTGGTAACATCAGAAGTGAGATGAGAATATAAAGAAATTCACAAAACACTGCAAAATAGATTGTAACATATTTGGACCTCTGGTTCACAAAATACACAACTATGATAAATTCTCCTCGTGCCAAAGCAGGTCAGTATAGGGCAACTAACAGATGTTGCTTTCTACAATCAGTGAATAACTTCATAAATATTGTATCACATAATTGGGATGGTAGATCCTAAACTAGATAGCCCTGTATCTTCTTTCATATATTTAGATTAGATTCCCTACACCATGAAAACAGACCATTTGGCCCAACAAGTCCACACCAACCCTCCAATCGTACATTTACCCCTAACACTATGGGCAACATGACCAATTCACCTGACCTGCACATCTTTTGGATTGTGGGAGAAAACCCACGCAGACATGGGGAGAATATACAAACTCCACAAAGACAGTCACCCAAGGCAGGAATTGAACCCAGGTCCCTGGCACTGTGAGGCAGCAGTGCTAACCACTGAGCCATTCTGCCACCCTTAAGTTCATGTAATGTCAAACCTCCAAAAGCCAAATAGATGCATTGACTCCCAACATGTCCACAAGTTGCAAGTGACATAAAATTAAGGGATCAATGGCAAATATTGCATTGACAGTACACTGTCACTAGTGACTTCCCAACCATTGGGAATGTGTGGCATGGTGGCTCAGTGGTGAACACTGCTGCCTCACAGCGCCAGAGACCCAGGTTCAATTCCCGCCTCAGGCAACTGTCTGTGTGGAGTTTGCACATTCTCCCCGTGTCTGCGTGGGTTTCCTCCGGGTGCTCCGGTTTCCTCCCACAGTCCAAAAACAAATGTGCATGCTAAATTGCCCGTAGTGTTTGGTGAAAGTGTAAATGTAGGGGAATGGGTCTGGGTGGGTTGCTCTTCGGAGGGTTGGTGTGGACTTGTTGGGCCAAAGAGCCTGTTTCCACACTGTAAGTAATCTAATCTAATCATTCTCAAGGATTGGATGGCATACTGCTGTAACAGCCTATGCACTATACGTTAACATCTATATGCATTGAGAGAAAGTGAGGGCTGCAGATGCTGGAGATCAGACCTGAAAAATGTGTTGCTGGAAAAGCGCAGCAGGTCAGGCAGCATCAAAGAAGCAGGAGAATCAACGTTTTGGGCATAAGCACTTCTTCAGAGCTTTATTTGGTATGTGCACTTTATTTGGTATGTGCACTTTATTTGGTATGTGCACTTTATTTGGTATGCTCCAAGACCAATTTGTTCCCTGCAATGTACCCACCTAATGTCAGTTACACATTGCAGAACTGGCCTCTCTCAACATCTGTTAATTGCTATGATATTGATTCATAATCTCTTTGTTTAAACTTCTTCAGGAAGGGCTCATGCCCGAAACGTTGATTCTCCTGCTCGTTGGATACTGCCTGACCTGCTGCACTTTTCCAGCAACACATTTTCAGCTCTGATCTCCAGCATTTGCAGTCCTCACTTTCTCCTACCTATCATTAATGCTCATTATCCAGTTTCTTTTTATTACATAAGTACAGGTCATTCTGCTATAATGTGCATTTCTTTAATGCAAATTCACTATAACACGATTGATGAATTGGGGACACTGTTTCTAAAGCGCAAACTTTTAAAGCATGTATTGGTTATAGCGCAATTCCATTTGTCAAAAGGGGCTGCTAGTAATCGATGTTCTTATAATAGAAGGTTGCACGAGAACGGAACTACCACGTTATAGCAGAATCGACTGCACAAGTTGCTATTGTTTCAGAAAGTTAACACTAAGCAGAGATATTGTCTGTCAGTTTTCTTCTCTGTTTTGCATTGCTTTCCTCTGCATCTATGATTTGTTGAAATGATAAAGAACCTTGCGCTAGGGTAAAGAAACAAATAACTTGTTCATTGGTTGAATAATTGGAAGGTTTTAAAAGAGAAAATTAAGTCATATCTCAAAATTTACCTGAAAGGGCTTTAATATTTTGCAGTTGCTGTGAAATTGAATTTAATTCCCTGAATCACTTGAGTTATTTGGGATATTGTTCAGCACAAATAACCTGGAATGCCAGATGTGTTATCATCATGTTAATCACCTACCAAACGTGTTTGACAGAATGGGGAAAATTCAGTAGCTGAAAGATAGTGGCGCCTGTTGATTGGTGTCCATTCAGAATTGACAACAAGTGTGTCAGCTAAACCCCCATAATATCTCTCTTACCAGAGTTCTCTCATTCAAAGCGGTTTGACAGCTTGTCAAGCCAATTTCCAACGCATGGAAGGTGACGATATTGATAGATTTTGCTAAAATGTCCAACTAAGCAGAATGACAGACAATGCTATTTTACTCATTATGCTAACGATCAACTTCACTTAAAACTATGTACCATTCGTCCATATTCAATGTAAAAAAATACATTATTTTATGTAATACAAGTAAAACAAATCAGTTCATTGATTCACAATTAGCCTGGTCTCACTTGAATGCTCATTGGTTCACATTTCCAAAGAAATGAGGAATGTACATGGAATTGCATGAGAGATCATAGGATTCAGTGGACACAATGAGAGGCCTTTACTTTTAATAGCCCTTGCATCAGGCTGTTCAGATGTTGAGCAGCAACCGTAAATTCCAAAATCTTGGCATTACTGGACTCACTGACAGTACAACAAATGACATGGAACTAGAGACTATCTAGTAAATATAGGACATTTGGGAAAAGAGAAATAGAACAAAAAAATAAGCACTAGTACAAGCAACCTAATTGTTTTTTTTGTGGGAAATTATGAGAATTATATTTAAGGACCAAATGCATGTGCAATTATTTTCACAAGTTAAGGCACATGGAGTCACAAATGCCAATGTGCTATTTGCATAATTTCAAGGTACTCTTGACGCACAATGCCAAGCTAATGATTAACACCATTTGCATTCATAGGTTTGAGTGGCAGCAGAAGCTGATGGCGTAAAAGGTCAGAATGACCACATAAATCAACCCTATCTCCAAAATCAAAAAGGCACCTTGGGCAGTTTGCTGCTGAATACAACAAGCTGCAGCCATGGGTCCCCAGACAGAAGGCACCAATCCAAGGGCAATGCAGCCAACAACTTCATTGTTATTCCTGCTTTTTCAGAGAGCTCAAACAGCAACCTCCAACAGCTCCTTTCAAACAAGGGTAAATTTCTTCATCAGGACCTACTTTAAAAATTGAAAACAGATGGGATCGTAGTATACTTTTAAAAAACGTGCAGCAGCAAAAGCAAAATGCCAAGTCTCTAACAAATCATTTAATCAAGTTACAGTTAGAATTTACAACTCTGAGCATTAGGAAGGATGTTCCAGCCTGGAACGGATACAGAAGAGATTGACAGAGACAATCCCAGGGTCAAGAGGCTTTATATTATGATGGAGGAACTTGAAAATTTTGAATTTATTCATAAGTGGGAAGTGTAAGACACTAAGACACGTGGGTGTCACTGGCTAGACCAGCATTTCTTGTCCATCTACAGTTGCTCTTGAGAAGGTGCTGGTGAACTGCGTTAAAATTACTGCAGTCCATTTCACAAAGGAACAAGTTTCAGAATTTTGACCAAATAACACAGAAGGAATGACATTTTTTGAAGTCAGGATAATGAGTGGTTTGAAAGGGAACTTGTATCTGATGCTCTTGTCCTTCTGAGTCACAGTGGTTATGGGTTTGAAAGATAATATTAAAAGTATCTTGGAGAGTTCCTGCTGTGCATCTTGTAGATGGTACACACTACCAGTACAACGCATCGATTGCGGAGGAAATGAATGCTTGTGAATGTGGTGTCAATCAAATAGACTGCTTTGTCCCGAATACTGATGAGCGTCTTGAAGGCTATTGGAGCTGCACTCCTCCAGGCAAGTGGGGAGTATTCCATCACACTCCTCAATTGCTCTGTAGCCACATTATTTACATGGCTAGCCCAATTTAATTTCTGGTCAATAATAACTCCCAGGATGTTATTTGACCCTTGTAGACTCAAACTTTGTTATGATTAGATTAATCCCCTACAGTATGGAAACAGGCCCGTAAGCCTAACAAGTCCACACCAACCCTCCAAAGAGTAACCTACCCAGACCCATTTCCCTACCCTATATTTACCCCTGCCTAATGCACCCAACACTATGGTCAATTTAGCATGGCCAATTTACCTGACCTGCACATCTTTGAACTGTGGGGGAAAACTCACGCAGCCACAGGAAGAATGTGCAAACTCCACACAGATAGTTGCCCAAGGCAGGAATTGAACCCAGGTCCCTGGCACTGTGAGGCAGCAGTGCTAACCACTGAGCCACCGTGCCACCCATTATTATTGTGAAGGTCTTGCTACATTTGGACATTACTTCAGTTCTTGAGTCATGAATGGTGTTGAACAATATGCAATTATCAGTGAACATCCCCACTTCTGACCTCAAGATGAAGGAAAGGTCACTGATGAAGCAGCTGAAAATGGTTGGGTCAAGGACACTACTCTAAGGAACTCCTGCAATAATTATTTGCATCCAAGATGACTGACCTGCAGGAATCACAACCATTCTTCTTTCAGCCAAATATGACTCCAACCAACAGACAGTTTTCCTTCTGATTCCCACTGACTCCAGATTTTGTGGTTCTTTGCTCCTTAATGCCACACTGTCCCATGCAGCCTTGATGTCAAAGACAATCACTTTCATCTCACCTCTGGAATTATCTCTCTTTTCTCCGGGTTTGAACCAAGGTTGTAATGAGGTCAGGAACTGAGTAGTGCTGGAGGAGCACAAACTGAGCATGACTGAGCTGAGTGCTGCTTGATAGCACTATTCATGACCCTGTCCACGTGATTGAGGGTAGAACATAGGTGGCACAGGTATTTGGCTGGGTTAGATTTATCCTACTTTTGGTGTACAGGACATACCTGGGAAATTTTCCACATTGTTGGGGTGTAGCTGTACTGGAGCACTTTCGCTTGGGATGCAGCAAGTTCTGGAGCACAGCCTTCAATACTACTGGTGTCAGGGCCGATAGCCTTTGCAATATCAAATGTACCCTGACATTCCCTGATATCACATGGCACATCACAAGTTGATTTGGCTGCAGACTGGTATCTCTAATTCTGGTGACCTTGAGCCTGAAGGTAGTTGCAAATACTTTGCCTTATCTTTTGCACTGATATGCTCATTTCTTCCACCATTGAGGATGGGGGTATTTGTGGAGCCTCTCTGGTGAGCTATTTAATTGTTAATCACTATTCAAGATTAATGTTGCAAGGCTTTGGTCTCATCTATTGGTTGTGAAACCACTTTGGTCTAACACTTTCTGCCTTATGCTGTTTGGCATGCAAATAGTCTTGTGTTGTGGCTTCACTAGACTAACAGCTTTTTAGACGTGCCTGGTGCTGCTCCTGACACATCCTCATGACCTCTTCAACAACGCAGTGTTGATTCCCTGTCTTGCTGGGTAGGGTATGTTAAAGGATATGCCAGGTTGTGTTGGAGTACAATTCTGATGCAACTGATGGCCCATAAAGCCTCGTGGATGCCAATCTTGAGTTGCTAGATCTGCTGCATCTACCCCATTTAGCACAGTGATTGAGCATGATGGAGGATGCCCTCAAAGCAAAGATGGGATTTCACATCCACAGGATCGTGCAGTGTTCTCTCCTATCATGGACTGATGCATCTGTGGCAGGCAAACTGGTGAGGTTGAGGTCAAATATACTTTTCCCTCTTGTTGGTTCCCTCACCACCTGCTACAATCCCAGTATGGACTCAAGACATGTTGCTGCCAAGCCGCTCTTGGTGATAGATCTTGAAGCACCCCCACCCAGAATACATTTTGTTTCTTGTCACCCTCTACTTCCTCCAACAGGTGTTCAACACAGAGGAGTACTGAAGAAGGGCAGTAGTGGTAGACAGCAGGTGAATTCGTCGCCCAGGTTTGACCTGAAGCCTGTGGAAATAGGCTTCATAAGACACAGGAACAGAAGTAGGCCATTCAGCCCAACGAGTTCGCTCTACCATTCAATGAGGTTATAGCTGATCACATACACCTCAACTCAACTTTTCTACTTTTTCTCCATAACCATTGATACCCTTACTGATTACAAGTCTGTCTAAATCAGTCTTGGATATATTAGCAGCCCAGCCTCTACAGTCCTCTGTGGTAAAGAGTTTCACAAGTTCACTGCACTCAAAGAAAGCAATCCTCCTCAGCTCTATCTTAAATATACAACCACTTGTTCTGAGATGATGCCCTCTGGTCCAAGACTCTCTGACAAGTGGAAACAACCTTTCTCCTTCTACCCTTCAAGTCCCCAAATAATCTTGCACATTTCAATAACATTGCCTCTCATTCTTTTTTTTTACTGAGTATTAGCACAATCTAGACAACCTCTATTCATAAGATGATCCCTCCACATCTGGTATTAACTTAGTGAACTTTCTCTGGACTGCCTCCAATGCCAGTGTATCTTTCTTTAGATAGAAGACTCAAAACCGTTCAAAGTACTCCAGCTGTCATCTGACTCCAGCCTTGTATTTTTTTAGCAAAATTTCCCCACTTTTGTACTCCATTCTCTTTAAAATAAAGGCCAACGTTCCATTTGCCTTCCCTATTACCTGCTGAGCTTGGATGCTAGCATTTTGTGATTCATGGATGAGGACTCCATGATCCCTCTGTCCCATCGCTTTCTGTAGTCTTTCTCCATCTAAATAACATTCAGTTACTTTATTCTTCTTGCCAAAGTGCATAACCTCACAGTTCCCCACATTGTATTATACCTGCCAAGTTTTTTTGCCTATTTGCTTAACCTGTCTTTATCCCTCAGCAGAGTCTTTGTGCCAACCTCACCACTTGTCTTTCCACCTATCCACTAGCTTGACTATAATATAGTCACTTTCCTCATTCAAGTTCATTTATATTGTAAATAGTTGTGGACCTAGCACTGATCCTTGTGGCACAGGTTACCATCCTGAAAATGGTCCCCCATTGCAATTATTTTTCTTCTATAGTTAACCAATCTGCAATCCATGCTAACATACTACCTCCAACACAATGGACTCATCTTATTGAATTAACTATTGTGTAGTACCTTATCAAGTGTTTCCCCAAAAATATATATCACATCCACTGTTTACCCTTTATTTATTCACAGATCAGGGCGTTGCTGGCTAAACCAACATTTGTTGTCCATCGCAGAGGTTCAATTAAAAGTCAACCACATTGGGGTGGGTCTGGAGTCATATGTAGGCCAGATCGGGATGGCAATTTCCTAGTAAACCAAATGAGTTTTTCCCCCAACAATTGGACAATGGATTAGATTCTTAATTCCAGACTTTGTTTTTACTGAATTCGAATTCCACCATCTGCCATGGCGGGATTTGAATTTGCGTCCCCAGAACATGACCTGGGTCTTGTGTTTAACAGTCCAGTGATAATGCCAATAATCCATCGCCTCCCCTTAATTCTATTTATTACTATCTCAAGAACTTCTTGTAAATTTGTCAGGCATGATTTTCCCTTCATGAAGGTATGCTGATTCTGCTAAATCATATTCTGTATTTCTAAATAGAACAAAGAAAATTTACAGCCCAGGAACAGGCCCTACAGCCCTCCAAGCCTGAGCCGATCCAAATCCACTGTCTAAACCTGTCGCCCAATTCCTAAGCATCTGTATCCCTCTGCTCCCCACCTATTCATGCATCTGTTCAGACGCATCTTAAATGAATCTACCATGCCTGCCTCTACTGCCTCTGCTGGCAACACGTTCTAGGTACCTACCACTCTCTGTGTAAAGTACTTGCCACGTGTATCCCCCTTAAATTTTTCACCTCTCAACTTGAAAGCGTGACCTCTTGCTTTTGAATCCTTCACCCCGGGAAAAAGCTTATCTCTATCTACCCTGTCTATACCCTTCATGAGTTTGTAGACCATGACTTTTCAGGTCCCCCCTCAATCTCCTTTTTTCTAATGAAAACAATCCTAACCCACTCAACCTCTCTTCATATCTAGCACCTTCCACACCAGGCAACATCCTCGTAAACCTTCTCCACGCCCTCTCCAAAGCGTCCACATCCTTTTGGTAATGTGGCGACCAGAACTGTACACAGTATTCTAAATGCGGCTGAACCAATGTCTTGTACAATATTCTGCTATTGCACCTTTTATAATAGACTCTAACATTTTCTGAGTAACATGTTAAGCTAACTGGCCAATGGTTGCCTGTTTTTCTTTTGCCTCTTTTCTTTCTTAAATAAAGATATTACATTGGGAATATGCTAATCCTCTGGAACCTTTCTGGAATCTAAGATTCCTGGCAGAATACTACGAGTGCATTCAATATGTTTGTAGCTACTTCCTTTCATATGCATCCCCTCAGGGAACCTATTGGTCTTTAACTCTTTCAGTTTCCCAAGCAATTTTTCTCTAGTGCTTTCATGGGTTCCGGAATCAATGCTGAGGACATGTATGAAAGCTCCCAGCAACTGTTTAATACTGTGCACATCTCTAAGCTAGATTTAACTGAGCTAGCCAAATGAATAGGACATACCCAGGGATGGTGATGGTGTTACTGGTGTAAGATATGACTCCATGACTATGACTGCTTCAGGCTATTGCTTGTGTAGTCTGTGAGGCAGCTTTCAATTTTGGCACTAGCTCCCAGATGCTGATAAGGAGGACTGTCAATGTGGTTCCCTATGCATAGGTCTAAACCAAGTGATCTACCCAGTCTTATTACTTTTTTGAGACTTGCTAGCAATTGGCACAACTGAATGTCATCCTAGACCATTTCAGAAGGCAGAGCACAGCAGGTCAGGCAGCATCCGAGGAGCAGGAAAATCGACATCTTGGGCAAAAGCCCTTCATCATCCTGATTTTCCTGCTTCTTGGATGCTGCCTGACTTGCTGTGCTTTTCCAGCACCACTCTAATCTTGACTCTGATCTCCAGCATCTGCAGTCCTCTCTTTGGCCCATTTCAGAAGGCAGTTAAGAGTCCACCACATTGTGGTTATGGAGTCACGTGTAGGCCAGGCCAGGCAAGGCAGTTTCTCTTTCACAGACATCAGAGAACTAGATGTTTTTTTATGACACTCAGTAATGATTAAGTTGATTTATTATTGTCACATATACCGACATACAGTGAAAAGTATTGTTTTGCGTGCTGTCCAGGCAAATCATACCTTATATAAGTACATCAAGGTAATTGAAGAGAATGCTGAATATAGTGTTACAGTTAAAGAGAAGGCTCCGGGAAAGATCAACGCTGATGTATGTTGGTTTCACAGACATCATTAAATTTTCAGTTGCGGGTTTTTCTTTATAAAATTGAATTCAGATTCCATTTTCTGCCATCATGGGATTCAAACCTGACTCCGTAGGACATTTGCACTGCACCACAAGAGCCCTCTGGTTTACTCTTAGGTTGACATAAGCCTGAGGACTATCATTATATGTTTTGTGCTGTATACGTACTTCACAACCTTTTACTATCACAGTACTGGTTCATGGTCGAGAGTGTGGTGCTGGAAAAGAACAGCAGGCCAGGCAGAATCCGAGGAGCAGGAGAATCGACGTTTCGGGTACTGGTTCATGTCAGTTCACAGATTAACTAACATCTCCCAGTGGTTATAAAATCTTTAGTGTGGGGCGATTAATATAAATGCTTGTTTCTTTACAAGGGCTTAAGTAGTTGAAGGAAGTAAAATGCAGTGGATGGATTTTTATCTGAGTATGTTTTTAAAAATATTGAATGTATCCGTTGGTACTTAGAACTTTGTTACATCTCAGCATGGTTTCTTTTATCTGCCCATAAGAGATACTGGATGAGTTGATATTAAAGAAATAAGGGCAAAGGATTGTAGTGAGGGAGTTAACTGGCTTCAGTTGGCATAGGGACTGTAAAGAGCCATGGGATCGGGTAGAGGGACATAGGTTGGCATAGAGGACATAAGGATCCATGTAGGTATGAGAGAGGATGGGTTGACATGGATGGGGAATGGTGGTTGAGGGCTGTTTGTGGTATTTTTTCTCCAGACCACTGATCCAGACGTTTCATACATTCTTCCTCCACACCTGGCAGCTCCTATGTTCACCTTTGAACTCTTTGTGAGGACAGCAGCCCTTCTCCAGTTAACACTCCTTCACCCCCAGAATAAGGATTAGAATATCTGGGACACTTCCTGCAAAGCTGCAAGTTTTCCCAACTCGGTATGAAAGTTCAGGCCCAAGTCTTTAAAGAAAAGCAAGGAATAACTCAAGCACGCAGTTTCTTTTTATTATGTGTTGTCTATACTAATGATTGAGTGATACATTTTAATTCTTGGAGACTGAGAAAGATCCTCTCAATCGTAGACAATGCTGCAAGAAGAATAGCCCATGGCATCATGCTAGTTCATTCCAGTGATATGGGCCACCAAGACATCAATCTATAAAGCGCTCTTGGTATGGGTAAAGCTAGGTTCAGTCTGGATTATATTTGGTAACAGAGCATTGTTGGGGTCAAGTGTTGATTTCCGTTCAGTACAATTCCAGAGATCTACTCGTTTCTTCGGTAACAGTACATGTTAATGGTCAGTCTCCAACCAGGTTCCACCTAATGTATTATTTCATCCACCACAAAGACAAAGTCTACTGTTGAAGGAGAAAGCCAGCTATAATTTTATTGACACTCTGCTTTCTGATGTCCTTACTAAGATATTTGTCAACCAGACGATATGCACTGACAACATATATTTTTGGGGGTATGCGATTGGACAAATGTTGGGCTATTTACCTGCAGTGGCAAAGGGTGGTGTGGCATCAGAACCGAACACTCTTCCTGTTCATTTACCAGTGAAACAGAATGAGATCTGCTCAGTTCCATTCTCCTAACTTCAGATTGTCAGGTCATTGTAAGGCTCCAGCACACAATCGCTAACTCAGCATTAGCTGGTAATCAAATCCACTGCGTTTGGATTCTGCCTTTCACAATGAAGCCATTGCAGGAGATTTAAATTTTTATAAACATGCTCCTGCTACTCTTTGAAGGTGGTCTACATAAAATTGTAAATACACATCTTCCTTTGATACATGTTATGTTAGTGTGAAAGCCTTTGGGGGGGGGGTGGTTTGGGGATTTGAGGATTTGGGTTGGAATTTAATTTAAAACCACTGAAGTCATCATAAAGCAGCTGCTGCATCGGCATGTAAATTCTGCCCAACTACATCAGGTTTGATATATTGTTTCCAACAGTGAATGCAAGAGAATTGTATGCGGATCAGAAAAAAATGCAGTCTTCCACCAGACAAGCCAGTGTTAACAGTCTCACTGTGGTCTTCACAGGCAGTGGAAGGTGAATGTGCTTTAACCACAGACTGCCTTGGGGAATTAGATTAGCAGCTTGGTACTGCACTGCTTGGTGCTGCAACAGCAGTCTATCAATTTTTTTTGCTCTCTCCACTTGATTAAATTGCTGCACTTATTAATAGGTGGACAACAGCTGTCCTCAGGAAAAGAGAACACATTTCTGTTTGCAGCTTGTCTCCACATCAAGCAGCCTGATTGATGTGGTCTGTATTTATCTGAAGGAGCCAAAGTAAAATAACCTCTTAATAGGCCAAACACAAATATACCTTGCTACAGTGTGGAAGTAGGCCATTTGGCCCATTAAGTCCACACTGACTTTCTGAACAGCATTCCATCCAGACCCACGTCCCTACCCCATCTCTGTAACCTTGCATTTCCCATGGCTAATCCACCCAGCCTGCACACCATAGAATCCCTACAGTGTGGAAACAGGCCCTTCAGCCCAACAGGTCCACACTGACCCTCCAAAGAGTAACCTACCCAGAACCATTCCCCTACCCTATTATTCTACATTTACCACTGACTAATGCACCTAACCTACACATCCCTAAAGACGATGGGCAATGCAGCAAGGCCAATTCACCTAATCTGCACATCTTTGGATTGTGGGAGGAAACTGGAGCACCCGGAGGAAACCCACGCAGACACAGGGAGAATGTGCAAACTTCACACAGACAGTCGCCCAAGGCTGGAAGCAAACTCGGGTCCCTGGTCGCTGAGGCAGCAGTGCTAACCACTGAGCCATCATGCTGCCCTGGACACTACGGGCAATCTAGCATGGCCAATCCACCTAACCTGCACACCTTTGGACTTTAATTGAGATTGTGTTGAAATCTGGATTTTTATTTTAAAAGAAGCTGGCCTAATAGCAACCGTGTAACCACTGTCAATTGTCATAAAAACGCATAAGGTTCACAAATATCGTGGCCATCATGTGACTCCAGATCCACAGTGACAGGGGAGTTGATTCTGATCTCTGCCCTCTCTGGAATTAGGATTGGGCAATACGTGTTGGCATAGTTAGTCACACCCAAATTCCATGAAAAAACTTTTAGTAAGCCAACATTTCAATTAATTTAGAAGCCTGACTGCGCTGGTACTTTGGGAACAGGAGAAGAGGATAGGCCGGTATATTGGTTAGGGAGGAATCAAAAATTCCAGTGGCATTAAGGAGTGCTCATGAGTTTAGCAGATGCAAAGTGATGGAGAGATTGATCCTACGTTTGACGTTTTCTGCATTTGATTTGGGGGTGACCAATGTCAGCATGGTACAAAAAGTGGAAACGTTCTGTTCCAAACTACCAGCATCTTGCACCGTGCCAAATCCAAGTTAAGGCTGAAAGGCCATATTTTTACTTTACCTGATATTTATCATGAGTAAGTGGAATAAACAAGGAAACAAGAATAGAAGAAGCAATAATGCAACTTGAGCTCTGCTCACAGTCAGCAATCCTTCTCAACTGATAGCACTCTTAACTGGAATCATAAGTTGCTCGTTCAAGTCCAGGGTTTGAAACTGACACTCCCAGTGCGGCACTTAGGAACGCTGTACTGTCAGGGGTGTTGTCTTTCACATGAGATGTCAAACGGAGGCTCAATGCACCTGCTTCGATGGATGTAAAAGAAAAACAAAGAGGAGCAGGGTAATACTGTACTGGCCAGCATTTATGTTAAACCATCAGAAGAACAGATTATCTGGTCATTGCCATTTGCACGGTCTTGCTATATGTTAATGTGCATATTGGCTGCCATATTTCCTAAAGATATAATCGCTATAGTCCCACAGAACTATAGATTGCTGTCTCATTGCAGCCGATTGGTAATGGCATAACCTGAGGGCCACCATACCTCAGGTGAGGGGAGAGAGTCCTTCATGGTAACCTCAGCCAATGTAGGAAATTGATGGTCACACTGCTGACCATTACTTTACATCACAAACTGACCATCCAGCCAACTTAGCTAACCAACCCCATTTCCTCCAATACAACTCAGTGGCTCAGTGATTACACTGCTGCCTCACAGCATCAAGGACTCAGGTTCAATTCCAGCCTTGGGTGACTGTGCAAACTCCACACAAACATTCTCCCCGTGACTGCGTGAGTTTCCTCCGAGTGCTCCGGTTTCCTCCCACAATCCAAAGATGTGCAGGTTAGGTGAATTAGCCATGTTAAATTGCCCATAGTGTTCAGGGGTGTGAAGGTTAGGTGCATTAGTCAGAGGTAAACGTAGAGTAATAGGGGAATGGGTCTGGCTGGACCAAAGGATCTGTTTCCATACTGTAGGGATTTGATTGTATTCTATTCTTTTCAACAGTAACTACAGTTCAAAAATATACTTCATTGGCTGCACACTGCTTTGAGACATCTGGTGACAAAGACAAGCATTGCTGACTAGAAAGGTATAGTTACACACACGCACATATGCCAGTGCAGTTAATCCCACCACCGTTCTGGGTTAATGCACTCAATAGCAAGTTTCCGTTTGCAGCTGCCGAATGGTTGAAATGAAAGAATCATAGACCGTGTAACTGTAACTGACGCTGTGTCTGTACAGGAAGTGCTCTCCCTTGTGCTGTGGTACAAATGAACACAGCCTGCAGAGAATGTTTGTGAATCTTGCAAAAATTTCACCAGAGTAAAGGAATAAAATGAAAATTGACCTCAGAGCTTCCTACCAAGTTTTGAACGCCATAGAAATGCCTTTAATCCAATGCCAAGTGCCTCATACTGTAGTAGGCCAGGCCTCCATAGGTTCAGGGGCTAAGCAACATAGGCGTAGTAGAACAAATTCTTTTGAGGTGGAGGGAAAGATCATGCTTTATTAGGTACCATTGGATCTGAAAGAACCCCAAGGGGAAGAGGAGGAGGAAAAGACTTGTGACTAAGGTGCTTCAACTGTGTCTTAATGGAGCAACTGAAGATTTGGAATGAACCAGCAGATGTCACCACTGTTTTCAACATTAATACCACAGGGTCCCATCAAACATCTGTAAAGGATATCAAAAGGAGTCAGTCAATGTGCACCGAGGGTATAATTGGATGCCTGGTTTCACTGCACACATACACTTAACTGTGACTGCTATCTGCAGTAGACAAGGCAACTACTGACTTAGTGAGGTTTTGCTGACGCAACTGTAACTACCAACAAAGCTATGACAGGCTTACATAGGGAGTAATAGGAGTCCACAAACATGCAACCTGAATGCAACCACTGCCACATTTTTGATGGATGCCCAAAGCACATTTTCATGGAGAAACACAATCACTTTCATTCTGAGGTAGTCAAATGTGACCCAGCTCTTTAAAAAAGACAGATGAATGAGCAACTGGCTCCTTGTGCGTTACGTGCTGCCTGGTAAAACTGGTGAAGACTTTGTTCTTTCGCCCAACAGTATTCAAACTGTACAAAGAATAAACATTCAGAAGCATTTCCCCAGGGTGAAAAATTGACTGCAAGTATATCACTAACTTGTAATACACTGGCATAGTTCAACTTGTAGAATCAGAAAGGCCCTGTAAAATATCAGTTTAAGTAAAATCAAGAAGATTAGATATACAAAAAAAAAAACTGAAAAAACTCCTATAAGGTCATTGACCTGAAACATTAACTACTTCTACAGAGGCTGCTGGATTTGCTGAGGTAAACAAAATAGAATCGGAAAACCTTTCAGATTTCCAGTATCTGCAGTATTTTCTTTATTAGTGACTTTTGAGAAGATTTGCAGCTCAGGTTGAGGTTCTGTATGTTGGTTTTCTTGCTGAACCAGAAGATTCATTTCCAGATGTTTTGTCACCCTACTAGGTAACATCTTCAGTGGGCCTCAGGTGAAGCACTGTACAGGATTCCTGTCTATTTATATGTTTGGGTTTCTTTGGGTTGGTGATGTAATTTCCTGTGGTGAAACCCAAACATATAAATAGACAGCAGGAATCATGTACAGTGCTTCGCCTGAAGATGTTACCTAGTAGGGTGACGAAACGTCTGGAAATGAACCTTTCAGCTCAGCGAGCAAACCTACATCCAGTATTTTGTTTATGTTCTAGAAGCTTAGAATATGGATTAACTGTGAACACTGAAAATATATAAACAATGACATTTAGAAGAATAACATTAGAAGAAACTAGAGTGAAGATTGAAGTGGATGGCATTGCATTACATTGTGCACTTAGTACAAATAGTAAGAGAAGATTGGGATGTGATGCAGAGACAGTCAGAAGTAATTCTGTGAAGATGAAGAAAGTTTTAACAACACGAAAATTCCAGTTTGTCAAAAGGAGAAGTGTCATAAGTTGATGCATTTTATCCACTTTCCTCAGAAACCAGGACAAAAATAAAGATCAATGGAAGAAAAACAGAGGTCTGAAATGTGGATTCTGACATATGTGCTTTGAATTCAGACCATGAAGCAAGTGAAAAGGGCTTGAAACTGCACACCTTAACTCTAAGAGGCACATCTAGAAAAGAAAATGTCAGTAATTTGATAAAACTGAAAACCTACCAAGATTTCATCCAGATGGTAACATGGAGGGAACATAGAGTCACAGTCACACAGCACAGAAACAGACCCTTCGGTCCAACCAGTCCATGCCAATCATGATCCCAAACTAAACTAGGCCTACCTGCCCATATCCCTCCAACCCTTTCCTATTCAGGTACTTACCTAAGTGTCTTTTAAACATTGTAGCTGTGCCCACATCCACCACTTTCTCAGAAGGTTCATTCCACATTTGAACCAACCTGTGTGCAAGAAAGGTTGCCCCACGTCTTTTTTAAATCTCTTTCCTCTTACCTTAAAAACATGCCCAGAGTCTTGAAATCCATCATCCTAGGGAAAAGACACCCACCATTATCCCTATCTGTACCCCTCATGATTTTATAAACCTCTATAAGGTCATCTCTCAACCTTGTACACTCCAGTGAAAAAAAGTCTGAGCCTATCCAGCCTGTCTTTGTAATTCAAACCTTCCGTATCTGGCAACATCCTGATAAATCTCTTCTGAACCCTCTCAAGCTTCATAATATCCATCCTGTAACTGGGCGACCAGAACTGAAATCCAGAAGAGCCCTCACCAATGTCCTGGACAACCTCAACATGAATTCCCAACTCCCGTACTCAAAAAACAGAAGGAGTTGCTGTATGATAATGTCTCAAAGCATTTGCAGCCTGTGTTGCAGTGGGTGTTTGAGGATGGCGAGAGACAGGCAAGTGTGATATGTCATGACAGCAAATCTCCCTGACAGGAATAGCTATAAACACGACAGGACTGGGGGAGGTGCAAACCTGACTGACAGCACCAGTGCTCAAATCCTCAAACATGAGGAGATATCGGATACAAGAAATACAAATGAACCACGGGCAAATATTTGCCGATGACTGCAGTTTAAAAGAAATCCATTAGGTAAGATCAGAGATCATGATAAAATGGTCCAGACCGTCCGATAGCCAGACAGACAGTCGTTTCTGCAGCAGAGATGGGAGTTGCCCATTGGGACCTGGAGGAATCCCTGATGTAGCAGAATGGAAATTGAAGGTTCTGCTCGGTTAACTCCTTTTTTGCCTGAAACCCCTTGAAAGTATCTAATCAAATCTGAGAAACTAAAGGATTCTGCTGCAGGGTATTGACAGTTACTAGGAAACGTTAGACGATTAAAAACATTGTCGCCTAGTAATGTACCATACATAACCCCAGCCTCTGACTCAACAGCCCCTCTCCTCCTCCATTCCCTCCATCTCCAACTGGACCCTACACTATTTCCTCTCCCCTCTGGGAACTGACATATTCCCCTTCCCCCGACACCAGTCCCAGCCTTCCCCTCTCAACCTTGCTGAACCAAACATGTCCCTTTCCCCTTTACCAAACCCGAATCTCACTATCTCTCTTATCAAAGGTGGCATCCCACTCACTGGACTGGGGGCCTAACCCCATCACTAACCCACCAATCCTGACCCACCCTACCCTCGCCACCTGGCACCCTTCCCACCTTGCACTCTGGCTCCCTAGCCACCTAGCACCCGAACCTCACACTTGGCTCACATGCCCTTTCACAGCAGCTGTCAAAGTGATGGTCTGTGCTGCTGGATCTGTAAAAGCACAGAATATGGCAACTACTGCCATGAAAAAGGCAGTGTGGTTCAGTTTCTCAGTCCAGCCGCCCTGCACTACAAGGAACCCATTAGAGCACAGTTCATATCGCTGAAGGAGCTGTGATCAGAATTTCCTGTTAAAAATGCAGAACGTTAATTTAATGTTTGCCATTAAGAGCAGAGTGGGATTCAAACTGCAATTGCTACTCGTCAGAAAATCCCTCGCAATGTACCACGATAAATGCAAGTTATAAAGCTGTGCTTCAGTTACTTAAGGTGTTCAAGATGCATGGGGAAATAAAAAGGTGTTGTTGTGTAGTGGAATATGCTACTGGGGAAAGCAATGGACTGGACTACTGGGAAGATGGCTTTTGCCCAAAACGTCGATTTTCCTGCTCCTCGGATGCTGCCTGACCTGCTGTGCTTTGCTAGTACCACTCTAATCTCGACTACTGGGAAGATGGGTTCAATTCTCACCATGGCAGGTGGTGGAATTTACGTTTAAATTAATAGACTTGCTTTGATTTCCGCATTCCAAGTGACGATGATCATGAAACAGTTAGCAATTGTCACAAAATCCCAGCTGCTTCACTAACATCCTTTAGAGAGGGAAATCTGACATCTTCACCAAGTCTGGTTTCTGTGAGACTCCAGATACAAAGCAATGCAACATGGTCACCTCCCAACAGTTCTCTGAAAACATGGAGCAAGCCACTTATTGAGGGAAATTAAAGGTGGGCAACAAACATTTGACTGTCATCAAGACTCACATCCCATGAAAGAGTCAAGAAATATGCTGTCGACAATGACCTCAAAACTGGATGAAACAAAGAACGTCAGGATTGGAAATCAGATGAGGCAACACTATGCAAAAGTCACCACTGGCTATAATGCCCCCAGAGTAAGAGAGATAGATGCACAGGAGTGTTAATAACTAATTGGTAATAGGATCGGACTGATCATGTTGGCAAACTAGCAATCCAGAGAGCACATATGTAAATCTGATTGTGGCAGTTACAGAATTTAAATTCAGTTTTTAAAAAAAAATCTAAAATGCCCTCAAGGTTATTGTGTTTAAAAAAAAAGCAAGTTCCATGGAAATAGACCCCAGCAACAGAAGATGGAGTAGCTACATATTGAGGACCTCTGCCCATCTACAAGCGAAAATTCATCCATACCAGTACTGTGGGTTTGAAATTGCTCTTCATTTCCATCATTACATGTGTGTAATAAATGCCTGTATCAGGGATGATGTTTATCGATGCAAGATTGGGGTAGTGTATGTAATGATGGTTGGTGCTTTCAACAACCACTCTTCTGTGGTATGCAGTGAAGGTCACTCTGTGAAGACAGAAGACAGGGTATAATGAGTACACAGACAAAAATTGTCTTTGGGAACTTTGTTATTCGATAAATTAAGTTCTGGTATACAGAGTGTAAAGGACACATGGAAGGAGTTGCAAATCATAGAATCGATTACTCGTGTGTCATATATCAGGTGGGTCTTTAATCTTTTTAGGATCTGCATCTTTCATAGTTTCCAGCTCCATTCAAATGATAGAACGGTTATAACAAAGAAAGAGAGACCATTCAGTCGGTTATATCCATGCCAGTACTCTGCAAGAGCAAATCAGCAACTCCCATCTTTTCTTATAAACTTGTAATATTTTTCTCTTCACATAATTATCTAGTTCCCTTTTGAAAGCCACTCACAGGCAGCCATTTCCAGATCTTAACCATTTGCTGCATAAAGAAAAATGTTTCTTCACATCCCCACATTTGGCTCTGTTGTCCACCTCAAATCAGTGTCCTCTGGTTTGTGATCCTTCAGTCAAAGAGAAACTTCCATTTACTCTGTCCAAATCCCTCATGATTTGCAGCTCATCTATCAAATCTCCTCTTAACCACCACTTCTGAGAAGAACAGTAGCAAATTTGAGATAAAAACGTGTTACAGTCTGGTTCTAATTCATGGTTTTTGCTCTGTTCAATCTTGAAACAAAAGAAATGATGTACTTTAAAGCCAGATGATTTTAAGTCATGAAAATGTGTCCTTGCAAAACATTTCTCTGTAGCCATTATGGATTATGTCCATAATATGGATCATGTCATTTGCATTAAATTGGTTTAAATTATACAAACTCACCACCTCTTCCTGACTTTTCAGTCTGTGCGGTGTTTCTTAGATTTAAAATCTAAAATGCCCCCAAGGTTATTGTGTTTTAAAAAAAAAGCAAGTTCCACGGAAACAGACCCCAGCAACAGAAGATGGAGTAGCTGCTTATTGAGGACCTCTGTTCCCTGTAACTTCATATCTCATGCAGATCACTCATCTCTACATTTTTGTGCACACACAACACTTTAAACATCTCTGCAGCGTTCAGACTTCATTCTTCACGTGACGTTCATCTGCAGATTAAGACAGGACCATCTCACTTTAGTAAGGCCCACTTTTCCAAGTCACGATGTTGCTCTCGAGACTTCTACCCAGATTTTAAGAGTTTTGGGTTAGCTTGTCCTCATCAGTCATTTGCTGCTATTTTTCATCTCCAAGATTAGTTAGCACTTTTAAAAATCCTGCTCCAGGTCCATTCTGGTCAAATCACAATTGTAAACATTTTTCATTTGGATACCCCCTGACAAAAGATCAGGAAACAGAATTTTGTTGTTTGCAAAATAAATAAATGAACAAAAGCAAATGTTTTTCCCAATTCACTCACAGGATGCAGGCGTTGTTGTCGGGCAATCATTTATCGCCTGTCCCTAGTTGTCCTTGAGGTGACTCCTTTCTGAAATACTGCAGTTCATTTGGTGTGGGTAGATGTAAATTACTATTAGGAAGGTGTTGTAGGATATTGACACAGCGACAGTGAAGGAACAGCAATAAATTTCCAAGATTGTGACTCTATGGTTGCCACTAACCACCTAAAAGCCTAACTACTTCAACAGGTTCCAAACAACCTGTTTTTCCAGGACCACTCAACGTAATGGGGTTTACTGCCTCAATAGGTTTTCCAAATCAGCTGCCTTGCATATATTAGTTGCTCCAGCATTGTAATAACATGTAGGTCATGAGGATGCTAGGTTGTCTTGAAACAGATGGTCTTCAGGGAAGGAGTAATTAAATCTATGAAGAAAATGTAATCCTTAACTGGACGTGGTGCGTGCCAAAAATAAATAAAGTGTCCCAAGTGAGTACACTAATCGTATTAGTTAATTTTCAAATGCCTCTAAAAGTGCCCAAACTAATCCATGAAACATGCCATAGCCCAAACCATGGTCTATAGCAGCAGTTCAAAAAGTGTGATCTGTGAACCACTGCTGTCTGCAAGAGCCCAAGGGACCCCCAAGCTGGCCTGACTCCCAAATAAGGAGACAGGCAACACCACAGCCGAGAACATAATAAGAACCAGCCAGAATCCTCATTCGCACCACTCACATGACAACACACAAGACCACTCACATGTGCATGGCATATTACCATAAGCATGAGCAGTGTAGTTATCTTGTCGGCGAGGACAGGTTGGACTGAAGGGTCTGTTTCCATGCTGTACATCTCTATGACTAGAGAAAGTGTGCATTATTGGCTGGGCCAGCACTTATTGCCCATCCTTAACTGACCTGCAGAGGGTGCTGGTGAGCTGCCTTGATCCACTGACTATAGTGCACCCAAAATGCTGTTTGGGAGGCAGTTTCATGATTTAGATGCAGTGACAGTAAAGGATTGTGATGAAGTTCCAAATCAGGATAGTACTTGGTTTGGAGGAAAATTTGTAGGTAGTAGTGTTCCCATCTAATAACAAGTACTGAAGGAAACTCAAAAAGTCTGGCAGCACATGTCAAGAGAGAGGAACAGAGTTCACATTGAGTTCAGTGAGCCACCTTTGGTTATTTCAGATCCCCAATACCAATACCCACAGTACTTTCCTTTTATTTTATATTCCCATGTATTTGCTACCCTTGTCCATCTAGACAGGTAGAGGTCATGGATTTGGAAGGTGCTACCAAGAGATGAGTTACTGTACTGCATTTTGTAGATGTGATGCACTGCTACCCACTGTGCATTAGCAGTGCAGGGAGTAAATGTTGAAGGTATTGGATGAAGTGCCAATCAAACTTCTGTTTCCAAAGGTGGTGTTGAGGTGGGAGTGTTCTTGGAGCTGCATTCTTCCAGGCATTGCAAAGTATTCCATCACGATGCTGGCTTGTGGCCAGGCTTCAGGCAAACAAGAGAAGAAATACTCACTACACAATTCCTCGCCTCTGATCTGCTCTCACAGGCAGTGTTTATACGACTGGTCCAGTTCAGGGTCTGGTCGGTGATCACCATCGAGGGGTTATAGTAGGCAATTCAGCAATGGTACTGCCATGGAATGTTAAGGACATAAAAAACCCTGCAGATGCTGTAATCCAAGGTAGACAAGCAGGAAGCTGGAAGAACACAGCAAGCCAGGCAGCATCAGGAGGTGGGGAAGTCAACGTTTCGCGTGTAACCCTTCTTCCTGTTTGAATGCTAAGGGGCTTGTTTTTAGCTTCTTTCTAGTTGGAGATGGTCGCTGCCAGACACTGGCAGCAGAAATGGTCCACGTCACTTTTTAGTATAAGCCTGGATATTGTTCAGGTCTTGCTGCATGTATGAGCTGCTTTAGTATCCAAAGAGTCGCAAATTGTGCTGAACATTGTACAGATCATGAGTAGACATCCCCATTTCAGATCTTATGATGGAGGGAAGGTCATTGACGAAGCAACTGAGAATGGTTGGGCCTAGGACACTACCCAAGGCACACTTGCAGCCATGTTGAGCCAAGATGATTTGCTCCAACAACTACAAGCATCCTCCTTTGTATGAGTTTGACTCCAACCAGTGGAGAGTTGCCCACAATTTTCACTGACTCCAGGTGTTAGTGTCCCTTGATACGCCACCTGGGCAAAGGTTGTCTTGACGTCAACTGCAGTCACCCTCACCTCACATCTGGAATTCAGCTTTGTGTCGATGGGACCTGGGCTGTAAAGAGGCCAAGAGTTGATTGGCTCTGGCAGAACCCAAACTGAGCATCAGTGACCACGTTATTGCGACACAAGTGCCAATGAATAGCACTGTCAATGATCTCTTGCATCAGTTTGCTGAGTTGAGAGGGCAACAATTGGCCAGGTTGGAGTTGTCCTGCTTTTGTATACCTGGGCAACTTTCCACACTGCCAGGCGGATGCCAGTGTTGTAGCTGCACTAGAACAACATGGCGAGGGGAACAACTAATTCTGTGGCATAGTACTATTGTCACAGTTAATTTGGTTAGACCTGTAGGGATGCAAGTATTAGTTTCTCAAAATAATTCTGATGATTTTACAACATCCTTGAATGTTTCAAGTACATGTTCTACATTATTGTTTAGAACATGTAAACTTATCTACTTTTGTTTCCAGCCTGAATTATTAATTCACTTACATTTCATAAAGAATACAGAAATTTATTACATTAGTAGTTGAAGAAAAATATTTAGAGTGTCTTTATCGTTTACATGATGGATATTCCACCCATTAACTTCGTATTTAATTTGCAGAATCAAGTGTAAGAGAGCAGAGTAGGACTGCTAATAGTCAGCAGATGAAGGAGTTGAGAAAGCAGTACTTCTCAACAATGTCACGTGTATTGAAGATTCTCTGGATTAAATATAGAATGCATCCTCAAGCAGAACAGAACTGTGGATATTGCAAGAAGACATTGAAACCTTGAACACCAATACAGTTTATATACCGTAGCCCATAATGAGTCATACAAAAAAAATGTGCAAGACAAAAGCAACGGCTGTGGAATAATATAACACACTATCACATCTGCTAGCTCTCCATATTAACTGGAGCCCAGCAGCAATTTGCGTGACATCACAATGTGGTAAAGAAAAGGTCAACAACAATCTTCCAGAGGCTGCTCACAGCTGCTTTGGTAGATTGGAAACTGGTTTGGGACAGGGGAGATTCAGTGATAAGGAAATAAATTTTAAAAAAGAGCTGAATATCGGAGGAGTGCATTCGTGTATGTTCCCTGGAATGTATCGCAAATGAGCCAAGAGTCAGTTTATTGGCGACACAATGACCTAGCAACTCCTGCACAATTCAACAGTCAGCCTTTCTCCTGTGATACAATATGAATCATCTCTCCAGCATTCAGACCCTTTCCCTCCACCAACACTGCCAGTGTGTAGAGGAAGAGAGTGCAGGGAGAAAATGTGAGAAGGAAAAAAAAAGACAAATATACTCACGGACAGGGAGAGACATTTGTGGGATGCAGATAAACCAGATCACTAAAGAAAGAGAACACGATGAATCATAACATACCAGGGAGAGAGAGAGAGAGAGAGAGAGAGAGAGAGAGAGAGGAGAGAGAGAGAGAGAAAGAAAAAGAGAGAGAGAGAGAGAAGCAAATGTACACAATTCATTACTGACAATTGATGTTGCTTCTGTGCTTTAGATTTATGGATAATTCAATGATTTGATTTCAATGTGAATAAGGCAGCAGAGTAGGAAATTCAGTGCTAACAAAATTGAACAAAGAAACTTTAAATTAAGCATAGGCAGCAATGTGCAAACGTCAGGAGAATCTGTAATTCAAAATAATCCTCAAAACCCCCATCACTGCATTCAACCAATCCTCAAATCAGACACACAAAACGTTCAACACGCTCAGGATGTCTGCACATTTTAAAAACTGCAATTCATCTGTGTGCTCAGCAAACTTCATTTATACAGTGAACACAAGTGAACAAATCCTTAATTTCAGTTTTGGGTATAGTCCTGGTCATGAGTTTAGTGCCTTATTCACAAAAGGGTAGCATTTTCTGGTAAATTGCAGAGGGACTTTTCCACTGTAGATACTGAGGCTAATTTTCAACCACAAAGATTATCATTTCAATGCAGGATCTCCTCAATGCTAACAGAAACCCTGTGATTACACAGAGTAGGTCATCTGCTTGCATAATTATAAAATTATGAAAGATGAAATAAAACTGGTAGAGCCAAGTGAGCCTTAAGGTTTTTGTAGTAATTCACTGTATAAGTGTAATTTTCCAAGCACAGAGCTGAATTGCAGATTTTAAAATGAGCAGATGTCCTTGATCATGTTCAACAAGCGTGCAGTTGATTCAAGGGTTGGTTAAACGCAGTGCATTATGTCAATGCAGACCCGCAGTGGATGCCGAATAAGGGACAGAGTTCTGAAGGTGATTTGAAATTATAGATTCTTTTAACATGTGCACAGGAGGTTGACGCTTAAAATTGCTTAGTTCAAACAATCCAGCTTTGAGAGCAGTTCAATTTGCCATCTTATTTGCAATAAATTGGCTAATGATTTAAATCGAGCAAATTTTAAACACAAGAAAGCTGTCAATGATGGGCTGTGTACAAATGTCTCTGTGTTTGTCTGTCTGTCTGTCTCTCTCTCTCCCTCTGCCATCGCCACTCTCTGTGGCTTTGAAGGATAAGCTGGGGTCTGGACTGCAGCCTATACCAACCCCATACTATCTTTGTACAGAGTGCCTGCTACTTGGAATGCTCATTGAAGACGCTGCATGCCTGAACTCACTCCCTTGGGGCTGACAAGCCATTTTGGCGCAGCTCAGTTCACATGAAACGCTCTGCTGAGGCCCCAGAGTTGGAGAGGAAACTTCAGGCATACCACAATCCCAAGCCAAACAAAACTTTAAAAGCCACGTTGTACTTTTCAAAACGGAAACCAGGGTTTAATAAAACGTTTCACTACCAATCTTAAGTGATTTGTCATCTCGATACAACAGCAACTTAAAACATCCTGGGTTCTCAGGCAACTAAAGACAGTTGTGGCATTTATTTTTAATACATTAAAGAAATGCATGGCCTCCGATTTGAACACAGATGCCAAGCTGCATGGCACTGAGCTATTTTGATGTGGTCGAGGTGCCCAAATCTGATCTCTGACCGTGCAGAGATCTCTGGCACAGTGTTGACAGATGGGCCTCACCATCAGGCCAGTGGGGAATATCTGCTCAGAGTGCTGCAGTGGCTGTAACTTTAGCCAAGCATGTCATTAAAAAAACGAGAGCACTGGCAAAAAAAACCACACACATGCGGCAAAGCAATGAGAGCATAAAAAAAAAGGCCCAGCAATTAAAAATGAAACCACTCATGGTGCCCATTTCCAACAGCCATTCAATGTAATGGTGCTGGAAGGTGCAGGGATTTCAATTTTGGGCAGGATCAGGACTGTAATGTCCCTACCACTACACTATACCCCTCCCCCAAACCATCAACTAAAGCCCCCACCCCCGAAGTCAATTAGTTTGCTGATATTATGTTGCCGGGCTCCAGTACCGTGGCCAATCAGTAGCCATGGAAACAGGGCACAGAAGGAGGTAGGACCTTCAGGGAGAGGAGGTGAGATATTTGGACAATGTTGAAATTTTAAAAAAGGACAAAGGAATGAGAATGCTTTCACAGGCTGATTCACGGCAAATCAGGACTTGTGTTTTTTTTTATGGTCTGACAGGAAAAAGGAAACTCGTTTCCCGTTTTAGAAAACCACACATTATTCTTCCGAACATGGATTGCTGGTAATTTAGTTAACCTCCCAGTCCTAGAATTTTGAATTGGTTGTTAACCAAATCTCCTTTGATGGAATAAAACCCAATTTCAAAAGGAGAACAGCTGACCGCTCAGTTCGAGAACAAGTTAAAATCATCTTCAGCCAATGCAGCACAAGTTTTTAATTCTGGGAACCGTTTATATTTTCCTGTCTTTTACCATTTTGAAGCAGTGATGGAACAAGTTGTTAGATTTTTCAAAAATAGTTTTTGTTCCCCACAGTAGAGTACAATTTTAAAGTCATAGGGGCTTGTTGTTAGCAGAATATGATTGTAAACCATAGGAAGACAGACTGGCATTTATATAGCACTTTTCACATGTGCTGAATACTTCAAAGCACTTGGCAACTAATTGAGCATTTTAGAAATGCAGTCACTGTTGTAATGCAGGAAATGTAGCAATCAATTTGTACACATCCAAATCCCAAAAAACAGCAATGCGATAATGAACAGTCTGCTTAAAATATTGGACAATACCACAGATAACTGCTTAATTGTGATATCCAATTTTTATATGCACTCAAACAGGCAGTTGGGACATCACGGGACACCTCCAACACTGTCTCAGTCTTCATATTTTTGTTCTAAAGAGGTGGGACCTTGACCCTTGTGCAGGCAAAATGCTAGCATCTGAGCTACAGCTAACCCATACCCAAATCGTCCAAGGGTGAATTTCTCAGCAGCTGAGCACAGATCTTACAAGGGTTGATATGCTGTATGACCTTTGGGGTGAGGGGCAGGCAACATGAACACAGGACAGTATGGTCAGGCAGCAACCGAGGAGCAGGAAAAATCAACATTTCGGGCTGGAACCCTTCATCAGGAATGAGGCTCCAGCCTGAAACGTCGATTTTCCTGCTCCTCGGATGCTGCCTGACCCTGCTGTGCTTTTCCAGCAACACACTCAACTCTGATCGCCAGCATCTGCAGACCTCACTGTCTCTACAGGACAGTGTGGTTTACAACGAACATCCAACACTGTACCTTCAGAAGTGGAAAACTCAGTCAACATTGAACGCTGTCACCCCACCCCCGCAACTGCGGAAACAACTGCTTTGGCCAAGATCAGATGACTCTGAAAGGTCTCTTCCTCAGCACTTTCGACACCCATGATCTCTATCACCCAGAAAGACAAGGGCAGGAGGAACACCATCACCTGCAAGCTCTCCAAGTCACACCCAATCCTTCATTATCAATTTAAGTCAAAATTCTGGAACTCTGTCCCCAGCAGCATTCCAAATCTATCTGCACCACAGTGGCTAAAGAAGGCCACCTTCTCCAAAACAATTAAGGACAGGCAACAAAAACAGCCCAGCCAGTGACACCCACACCCTGGAATTGAATAAAAAGAAGTGGGGTTTCAGCCTGGAATCCTTGGGTACCACAGCAGAGTGAAGGAATTCAGGAATCAGTTCCAACGCAAGCCGGCTGAAGCAATGCTTCAATAAAGCCCATTGTCCCACATTAATGCCTGCACCACTTCGGCTGAAATGGAGTGGGGATGGGAGTAATGCAGGCTGAGTGTTAGGCAAGAACATGCAGCTGTGGTTCAATTAAAGATCGCCCACAGGGAATTCGGGAGGAGAGCCGCTGTGCTGAGAGTACCCAATCTGACATGCAAAGACCAACCTGCAAATGTGAGAGAAGGAGGTGCAGTGGACAGCGAAGAGGGTTACCTCAGAATACAACAGGATCTTAACCAGATGGGCCAATGGGCAGAGAAATGGCAGATGAATGGGTTCAGCTCAAGGTAAAGAATTTGTGTGGCTTTTCTTTTAGAGACAAGTGTTTAAAAATCTTCACTTCAGCAGATTCAATGTCCACCATACTCAAATAAAGCATCCGCTAAAAACTCATTTCCAGAACCACCCTCACCCAATTTAATGAAAGTGGCATTGTTAAACAAAAATAAAACTGTGGATCAGGCATTCGTTAACAAGGAGCCAGCTCTACAAACTGGCCAGGCCTTGCAGAAACCAGCAGCCTGGACTACAAATCAGTTCCTGCCTGCTCATCTGTATGTCAGCGTCAAATAACTCATGCTTTCATGACTGAAAGCTTACCACAGTGTCGAATCAGGATGCCCACATTCCAGAATTACTTTGAAGTCTCCAGGAATGAAAGTTTTTTTCTTTCCTGTTGCATTAAATTTTTCCTCCAAAGACTCTTGTCCATTAAATGATTAAAACGTTGCCCTCTTTGGGCCAGGGAAAAAGATTGTTCCCTTGGCTGAGGTAGTTGGAGGGAGGTCAGTGATGAAATCACAAGGTGTACATCCACAGTTGGCAGCCTGTATGCTTGTGTATGTGTGCACATGCATGTTGATTGTATCTGAGTACCGGAAGGAGTGTCTGCTTGCATATACACATATGACAATTAAAGAATCCCCTACACTGCAGTTCAGGCAATCAAGTCCACATTGACCCTCCAAAGAGCATCCCACCCAGATCCACCCCGATCCGTGTAACCCTGCATCTCCTGTAGCTAATCCACCTAACCTGCACATCCCTAGACACCGGGCAATTTAAAACAGCCAATCCTCCCAACCTGCACATCTTTGAACTGTGGGAGGAAACCAGAGCACCCTGAGGTAACCCAGACACAGGGAGAATGTGCAAACTCCACACAGACAGTCGCCTGAGGATGGAACTGAACCCAGATCCCAGGCACTTTGGGACAGCAAAGTTAACAACTCAGCCACAGTGCCACCACAAAGAACATTTATGTAGTACCTTCATGATTGCTTGTCACCCCAAAGCGCTTTATTTACAAGTACTCCTAGCCAACAGTAAGGGCATTTAAATGGGCATTGGACATACATATGGATAATAATGAAATGGTATAGGTTAGATGGGCATCAGATTAATTTCGCAGATTGGCGCAACATCGCAGGCTGAAGGGCCTGTACTGCGCTGTAACAAACTACAGTCTATGTACTTAATTGACTGTAAAGTACTTGCCATCACAGTTGCCAGATGGTTAATTTGTTCACAGCATGTTTCCAATAACCAGTTCTTTTTTGGCGATAAATGCTGGCCAGGTCAGATGCAATAACACATCTACCTCTTCTTCCAAAAGTGCACTAAGTTCTTCTATGTCCACCTGAGAAGGCAGAGAAGGCCTTTCTTTAATGCCTTAGAGCACTGGAGTGTTGGCCTTGAATCTTGCATTTAAATTCTGCAGTAGGACTTGAACTCAACTTCCGGACGCCAAAGCAAGAATGCTACCTACGTATACCAATGGAGCCAGAGTGGGCAGTTGGCGCTGTGAATGTGACAATACCAGCAGACTGGTAGACTGTGGTCAAGCTAGGACCAGAAGGATAATGACAGGAATATGGAACGACAAAATGTACAATCCAAACCAATGAGAGTGAAATCTTAAACAAAAACATATTTTGCTGGAAAAACTCAGCAGGTCTGGCATCATCTGTTGAGAGAAATCAAAGATGCTGAGGTTTCCAGCAATTTCTGTTTTTGTTTCCAATTTCCAACATTCACAGTTCCTTTGGTTTTTTTGGGGAGAGCAAAATTGTCTCCATTAGCAGCCAGTTGGCCAGGATTCTTGTTATTTAACAGATTTTTCTAAGCTACCTGTTCAGAGATGTTATTACACACCTCTGGAGCAGGTAGGACTTGAACCCAGGCCTCTCAGTTTGGAGTAGAGACTCTACCTCTGCACCACAACAATCCCTTGTCCAGGTTATTAAACTCGCATATGAATTAGGAGAAGGAATGAGCCAGTCCATTCCTTGAGTCTGCTGCACCATTCAATAAGGGCATAGCTGATCTGATTACTCCTCATTCTCATCTCCCCCTTCCTTATCAAGAAGCTACAGAAAAAGATGTTGTGAGAATTGAAAAGGTTCAGAAAAGATTTACAAGGATGTTGCCAGGGTTGGAGGATTTCAGCTATAGGGAGAAGTTGAGTAGGCTGGAGCTGTTTCACCTGGAGCATCAGAGGCTGAGGGGATGGCCTTACAGAGGTCTATAAAATCATGAGGGGCATGGATAGACAGAATCCTTTCCCTGGGGTGGGGGAGTCCAGAACTAGAGGGTTTAGGGTGAGAGGGGAGAGATATAAAAGAGACCTAAGGGGCCACTTGTGTGTATGGAATGAGCTGCCAGAGGAAGTGGTGGAGGCTGGTACAGTTGCAACATTTAAAAAGGGATTTGGATGGGTATTGGAATAGGAAGACATTAGAGGGATACGGGCCAAATGCTGGCAAATGGGACTAGATTAGTCAGCATGGACGAATTGGACCAAAGGGTCTGATTCCATGCTGCACATCTCTATGACTCTATCTCCCTTTGAGCAAGACAGAGTTCAAATGATTCGTGACCATCCAAGAAAGAAATTCTCCTCATCTTACCCTTAAATAGGCAACCCCCACCATGCCCTGGATTCTCCCATAGAAAAGAATAGCCTTTCGATATCCACTCTATCAACACACCTCAGGGTCTCAGATGTTTCAGTCAAGTCACTTCTTGTTCTTCTAAACTCTGGGAGATAAATAACAACAATAACCTTCTACTAGCTTTCCCAATTAATTTTTTTACTTGCATGCTAACCTTCTGTGATTCATCCACTGGGACCCATATATCACTCTGCATCTCAGAACTCTGCAATTTCTCACCATTTAGATAATAACTTTTTCTGTGTCCTTCCTGCCAAAATGGACAATTTCACATCTTCCTCACATTAAATTCCATTTCCACTCACTTAACCTATTAATATCCCTTTCTATCCCTTTATGTCTTCTTGACAATTACTTGCCCACCTTGGGTGTCATCAGCAAAACATACATTTCAGTCCTTTTGTCCAAGTCATTGTATAAATTGTGGGGGTGAGTTGGCTGGTGAGCGATGCAGAGTGACACCAACAGCGTGGGTTCAATTCCTGCACTGGCTGAGGTTACGACAAAAGATCCTGCCTGCCCCCTTGCCTGAGGCATGGTGACCCTCAGGTTAAACCACTTGCAGTCACCTCTCTGTTGAATAGAGAGCAGTGCCCTGCAACTATGGCAAGTTTACCTTTATACAATTCGTAAAAAGAATTAATGCCTCAACACCGATCCCTGTGGCACACAACTCATCAAACCATGCCAAGCAGATTATTAAAACTTATTTCTGTGTACTCTCTAATTCCTGCTAGCTAGCCAATCATCTATCCAAGCCAATACATTACCCTTTATCTCATAAGCGTTTATTTATTGCTATAAACTCTGAACACACACACACACACACCATGGGTGCTGGGGACAAATAAGCACTACCGCAGTTAGGGGGTAGTGTGGAAAAAAAAAGGAAAAAAAAATAAACGGAGAGAAGGGCAGTGCTTGTCACTGGCCACTCGGGTGTTTTCCTATCTAAAAAAACCTCTGAATTTGTTCAAACCACCCTCCCAAGTACACATTTGATCCTGAAATTTTAATACAAGAGTACAGGCCATGAAAAAAATCTCCCACCTTCCTCTTCTCATACCCTCCTCCTAATCCCCTTCCTCATCAAGAAAAGTCACAATCATTTCCCCAAGCCTTCAGTGAAGTCAGTATTTGAAACACGGCCTGGAAATAGCACAAAACATCTTTCAAGAACAAACCAGCTCTGTGGGATCCATAACAAGCATTCACCAGAAGAGCAAATGATGGCCTAGTGGTAATGTCAGACAAGTAATCTACAGCTGATACTCTTGGCGCCAGGTTCAAGGTTGTGGAATTACAATTCAGTGAATAATGTCTGGATTAAAAACTAGTCTGACTAAGGGCCAGTGATCATGCAAATATTGTCAAAAGCATCCTTCTAATGTTCTTTAGTCTTCTTTACAGGCAAAAGAAAACATGTACACATACTGTGCCTGTTTCAATTCAACAAAATAGGTGACAGCCATTGTCTGGCTCATTTCTCAGGACATTGTCCTGATCAATCACTGTCATCCTGTCTGATTTGAAATCTTAAAGCCTGGCAGTTAACAGCCAATCATCACTAACTGTTGCACTCTCCATGTCAACACTTGCCAATTAATCAACACTCTCCTCTCATACCATACAAATATTGTTTCCCCCCTTTATTCTTGAAAAATGTCCTGAGGGGTGCAAGACAAAACATGTTTCTCAGCAATACTAGTTTGAAACGACCAAATGACTAAATGTCCTTTACGGAAGGAAGTCTTCTATCCTCACCTGATCTGACCTATAAGTAATTCCAGATCCATAATAGCATAGTTATCTCCTTTCTCCCCTCCAAACAGCCTACCAAACCATTCAAGGGCAATTAGGAATGGAGAAATACTTGCCTTGAGAGAGAGATATCCATATCCCCTGAAAGAATAATTAAGAAAAAGTTTTAAATTGCAATCAATCTGAAAAGTAGACCATTGTGAATGAAACTGTTCCATGTAGTTCTTGCTGTCAAATTCATCTGGACTGCCCATCCCCCTCTGCAACACAAAGGCTCCCTCCACTGGGTGGACGCTGGTATGCTACAGACTCCCATTTAATTACAGATAGGATTCATCGTGGCTCACATTCTCATACATAGCATGTAGTATTTCCAAAAAGGGTGGATTTTTAATTAGCTTTCTGGAAATGATAAAAAAAAAGAAGAACCAGAGCAGAAAATTGCCTAACAGCTCACGGCATCACAAAATACCAGCGGGAATGCGGACTGCAGAAATCAAAGTTACAGCAAAATTACAGGCTAATGGAAAAAGAGTTTTCAGCTGCAATACTTGCCATCTTTCCACTCAGGTATAACTGTGGGACTGCATCGGCATTTGTAAAGGGCACACAGCAGCAACATGTGAAGAAACCCAAATAGGCAAGTGTCAGCAAGCTGCTTAGATACACACAGTAACTGAGCGCGGTTATATCTGCCCTGTATACATTGGCACACAGAGACAGCAACCAGACACACCTACAGGCAGGCACTGTTCTAATCTGGAAAGTCAGTTGGTGAAGAATAATGCTGAAGCCAATCTTAAACATACCTACAGAGTGAAACGTTACAACTATGCACCTCATAAATCAATTTCATTAGTTGCAACAAGTCAAGCTCTTTATGTGCTCAAGTAGAAACCCCAATTAATGTTACCCCATGTTCAGACATAATTGAAAAATAATCGACGGTACTCAGACAGACAAACAGATTATGCCACACCGATGTGCATTTGCAGACGGACAATCTCACTTGAGTGAATACATTAGCCAAGTATTTCTCCTTAGTCCGGGTGCACTGTGACCAAGTGTTATTGCCCTTCTTGCAGACCCTATGCTGATAGCAGCCATCTGACATCAAAACAAACCTGAGAGATTCATGTCGTTGCAAAGCCTGTTGGGAAGAAAAACATTTCTCTGCTTTCACACACATGCAGAATAGTGAGACAAGCTGAGACAGTTTTTAATTCTCAGAGTTACACTGCAGCAATTACACAGCTAAAAATAAAAAGTGGGGCAGCTCCCTCGTTACACAGCCTCGGAAATACAGGCAAGGTTCAAATCCCTGTCTATGGGGACCAGGCTCATCTCAGTCTGGGTGTACAATAGGCTTCTGTTCCCCCCCCAGGCCAAAATAGAAAGAGAACCAGCGCCAGAATTGCCAGCCCCAATTATCATGTAACCTTTGCTAATATTTCACAGACAGAACAGGGGCAAATTTAGCTGTGATGCCACCACAAATATCCAGCCAATAATTGCCAGTCACGCTGTAAGGCCCAAGGCCCAGTAGTTGGATAACCATCAGCAGCATTCACTTAAATGGATTGTTAATTAAAAAAAACACAGGAGGCATTATCAGTCAAAATCAGAAGCCACTAACATTCAAAAGGTGAGATATTAGACCAAATCATAAGCTTGTTTGTTAACAGGTACATTAACAAGGAACACCTCGAGGGAGGACTTGCCAGAGTTCAGGGTCTAGGCTGCCAGTGCGAGTAATAAACTCGAGGATGCCCAAGGGACCAGAATTAGAGGAATGCAGTTGTCAGAATGTCGTCAGGCAAGAAGACAATTCAACACTGGTGCAAGCCAAACAGGATTCACCTATATTTTCTAGACTATGTTGAATTCATTGATTTGGAACATGGTGCCAGAAGGGGCCTTACAAATGACCTCATTGCTCTGAGTGTGAGTGTGAGTGTGAGTGTGAGTGTGAGTGTGAGAGTGAGAGTGAGAGTGAGAGTGAGAGTGAGAGTGAGTGTGAGTGTGAGTGTGAGAGAGTGAGAGTGTGTGCGCGTAAGTAATAAAGCCTTTCTCAAATAATTCCCACTTGAACTGCAGGACTGTAGGGGAGAACTTACTACTTGCTAGCCTGCCCCAGTCAGAAAGTCAGTCAATATGGTACAGAAGGAGGCCATTAGGCCCTGTGTGTGTATACCAGGATTTATACTTGGACAAGGTACCAATAGATTTCGCTGTTTGGGCTGCTACAATAACCAAAAGATTTTGGAGAATATTTCTTTCAAAAGAAAAATGCATTTTGTGCTCCCATAAACATTATTTACAGTGTTGCCATAGTAATGAAGTGGAGTATGACAGAAGAGTTTAATACAACTCTGGAGGCTTCACTAGAGGGCTGACTAGCAAAACAAATGAATTCCTGCTCAGGCAGCTGTACAAAGTATAATCAAAATGAGCAACATCAATCTGTTCTTGATTTAGTTGAATCACAATTCAAATGGCTTTTTTTAAGGAAGGGATTACATCTGGGCAAATGATACTTAGACTTGAAAGAATTATCGATTCCAGGGAAGGAGGAGTCACAGGAAGGTCTAACTGCTAATAGGTTTTTATTTTTTGGAATGGGGTGGTGGAATACAGATGGCATTTAGGGTAGTGCAGCTCCATAGAATGAACAGCTGGGGAGAGAAACACAAACAAAAAGGCTGAGGGTAACCATAATCACAAATGGTAAATACCACGAGAAAGCAAGAAAATTCCTTTGCTTCACTCACCTCCTTTAAGATCCTTTTTAACTGCCAGCTCTTTAACCAAGTTTTTTTCAAACCCTCCAATAACCCCTTTTGCGCATTACACAGAGGGTGGTGTGTATTTGGAACGAGCTGCCAGAGGAAGTGGTGGAAGCAGGTGCAATTACATTTAAAAAGGTATTATGACAGGTACATGGATATGAAATGTTTAGAGGGGTATCGGCCAAACGCAGGCAAATGGGACTAGTTCAGTTTAGGGAACCTGGTCATCATGGACGAGTTGGGCCGAAGGCCCTGTTTCCATGTTGTGTGACTATGGATTTTTGTCCAATTACACTGCTGTTAAAAATCTGGATGTTTTTTATTAATCTATTCCACGGTATGGGAACATGTTTGGCTGTTCCTAGTTACCCTCGAGAAGGCGGTGGTGAGCTGTCTTGGTGAACTGCTGCAATCCTTGGGGGTGTAGGGATACACAGTGCCAATAGGAGGGGCATATTCCAGGATTTAGACCCAACAAAGGGGAATGAACAACAATATATTTACAAGTCAGGATAGTGGATGGCTTCAAGGGGAACTTACAAGTGGTGTCCTCCTACATGAGGGATCCTCCTTGCCTTTCCCCATGCCTGAGGCACAGTGACCCTCAGGTTACTCTCTCCAACGAGAGAGCAACCCTGTGGTCTGGTAAAACAAGTCTGGCGACTTGACAAAAGAAAGTCAGCTGTTATAAAGCACATAGCCTGCAGATCAGAGTGCTTAAAGTGTTCTGAGGATGTGGACTCAAATCCCAACGTAGCAGCTGGAAGAATTTGAATGCAATAAAAACGCATTAACTAAAATTTTGGAATGGAGAGCTAGTCTCAATAACAGTGAAATGAAACCATCACTGACTGTCATTAAAAGAAAAATCTGGCTCATTAAAAGTCTTTTCTTCAGGAAATGAAATCTTTTCTTACCTGGCCTACTCCTGACTTCACCTGTGGACTCTCAGCTGGGCTCTAAAAAGGTGGAGAAAGGCTCACAAAGGTGATTAGAGATGGGCAACAAACTCTGGTCTTTTCCATTAAATTCTTATTTCATAAAACCATAAATTTAATGAAAAGAAAAATCAGGGTTAATCTCCAGTGGCAGAAAGATCAGAGTGAGGGGGCAGGGACTATACTTTCCCATTCAGAAACATGGGGAGAGTAAAGGAATAGTTAGAATTGTCATTTATTGTCACATATCTTTTACGAAAAAAAATGCAACGAGAAGTATTCAAGTCACCATACCACAGCACCATGATTAATAACAGATGGCATTGATAAGAAAAAAAAACGTTTACAAAAATTAAGACAAAGTCAATCTTAGTTCAATTCCCAGCCCTTGGGTTTGGTAAAAGGCAGTACCGCTGCAAGACTGAAATACCAGGCCATTGGAATACCAGGTTGGAAAGCTCCACAGAAGCCACCCCAAGGATCAATCGTGTCACTGACCCAGGAAGGAAGACGTCGCAAAAGCTGCCCAAAGTATTCTCAGGCCACCAAGTGGCCACCAAACCATCTCAATCCCGGCAGCCTCCAGTGATGTAGCAGCTGATTCCAGAATCCCCGTGCTCACCCCTCCTCGACCCCCAGTCCCGATCCCTCGTGCTCACCCCTCCTCGACCCACAGTCCCGATCCCCTGTACTCACCCCTCCTCGACCCACATCCCGATCCCCTGTACTCACCCCTCCTCGACCCCGATTCTCGGATCCCCGTGCTCACCCTCCTTGACCCTGATTCCAGATGCCGCTCCAAGCTCACCATATCCTACCGTGCTCCAGACCCCGACAATGACTCTTTCATCCCACCTTCCACCAGAACGAAGCAATAAGAGAAAAAGAAACATAAAGAGAGTAAAAAAGAATAAAGGAAAATAAAACAATAGAGTGGACAAGCCCTGGGCACAGGAACCTGGATGCTGCCTGCGTCCCTTACAGCTGTTGGTAGGGGCTGTGACTCAAGAAGAATTGAGAAGAACACCAGGCAACTGGAGGCAATTAAAGCTGAGACAGAGTCTGGGACAGCACCCAACATTGAAGGTGGCCAAGCATTGGCAGGTCCTCAGGTTGATTCACAGCTTTTGGCTTTTGGAGAGCAGCCATCACTATAACAAAGCAGAGAGTCGAAGGAGAGCCAACGATGCAGATGGGTGTTGAGTCCAGAGTGACCAGTTGTTGGAAGAAAAAAAACAAGAGATTTGGTAGGGCTGGAATAACAAGGAAATAATGCAGGCAGGAGAAAAGAAGGTACAAGAACTTGGGCTGGGATAGAGCTGAGCTACAACCAACGTTAGGAGGCCTTGTGGAGCTGAAAAAAACAGGCCAAATCACCAGGACAATTCTACCTTTGCTTGGAATCTGCACTGCATGATAAGTATATGGGAATTTGAGGCAGGATTATATCTCAATCTGTCCTTAGATAACTCTCTTTAGTAACGTTACTAAAAAGGACCAAAAACATTCCAACCTCATCTCAGCAAGTGAAAATACCATAAATCACAAATTACAGTAAACATAAATACGTGAAATTTTCATATATAGTTGACATTTGGCAAGAGAAGGACTGATTAGAGACAGTCAGCATGGCTTTGTGAGTGGAGAATAGTGTCCCTCAAATTTGATTGAGTTTTCTTTTGAGTTGACCAAGGCGGCAGATGAAGGCAGAGCAGTAGACATTGTCTGCATGAACTTTAGCAAGGCCTTCCACAAGATTCCACATGGCAGACTGGTTAACAAGGTTACATCACATGTGATCCAGGGAGAGCTAGCAAATTGGATAAAAAATTGGCTTGACAACTGATGGTAGTAAAGAGTTGTTCTTCAGACTGGAAGCCTGTGACCAGTGGTGTTTATTCCACTGTTATTTGTCATTTATTGCAACGATTTGGATGAGAACATAGGGTGCATGGTTCATAAGTTTGCAGATGACACCAAAACGGGTGGTATAGTGGACAGTGAAGAAAGTTATCTAAGAGAACAACAGGATCTTGATTAACTGGGCCAGTGGGCCGAGGAATGGCAGATGATAAATGCGAGATGCTGCATTTTGGGAAGACAAACTGGGGCAGGACTTACACAGTGAATGGTAGGGCCCTGGGGAGTGTTACCTAATAGAGAGACCTAGGGGTGCTGGTACATAATTCCTTGAAAGTGGCATCACAGGTAGACAGGGTTGTGAAAGCTGTGTTTAGTATGCTTGCCTTCACCCAGGTACAGCTTGGGCACATGTTACAGTGACAAAAGATATTGGTACCGCACAGTTCTGATCACTCTGCTACAGAAAGGGTATTATTTAACTGGAAAGGGTACAAAAATGATTTACAAAGATGTCACCAAGTCTGGAAGGTTTGAGTTATAAGGAGAGGCTGGATAGGCTGATGCTTTCTCCCCTGGTTTGAGTAGCCGGTGTTGGACTGGGGTGGACAAAGTTAAAAATCACACAACACCAGGCTATAGTCCAACAGGTTTATTTGGAAGCATTAGCTTTCCAAGCGCTGCTCCTTCATCTGGTAGTTGTCCTGATGAAAAAGCAGCGCTTCAAAAGCTAGTGCTTCCAAATAGACCTGTTGGACCAAAGCCTGGTGTTGTGTGATTTTTTAACTTTTTTCCCTGGAGCATAGGAGGCTAAAGGTTAACCTTACAGAGGGTCATAGAATCATGAAGGTGTATGGAAAGGATGAATAGCCAAGGCCTTTTTCCCAGGGTATGAGTGTCTAAAACTAGAGGGCAGAGGTTTAAGATGTAAGGTGAAAGGGAAAAGATTTAAAAGGGATTTGGGAGGCAATTTTTTTCTCACCTAGGGTGTTGCATATATAGAACAAGCTGCCAGAGGAAGTGGTAGAGGCAGGCACAATTACACTATTTAAAAGACGTTTGGACATGTACATGGATTAGAGGGTTATGGGCCAATACAGGCAAATGGGACTATTTCAGTTTAGGACATGGATGAGATGGCCTGAAGGGTCTGTTTCCATGCTATAACTCTATGACATCAACCATCACATTACATGGGTAAGATTCATACAGAATTTTACCAATATGCCCGTGAGCTCATTATATTTTCATGCAACTAGGCTGCTTTTATTTAAGAAGCAAATTTTGAAGAAGCTAAATTAATTTGGACAACGAGATTTTTCTGAAAGATCTTCCTTTTTCTGCATCCAGTACACTCTCAGATTTCCAAAACTTTGTAGGTTTCCCTCATTATCTTCAAGTGTTAAACCTCTTCTGATCAAAACATGATGAAGTGGGTTTTGATGAGTTTGCTATCTGTGCCTCAATCAAGCAGGATATTATCCAAACACATTGCTGTCTGAAAATTATTCAGCTCCTTCGCTAGAGTATTCCTTTAGCCATTCACAGATGAGAGGCAGGATTCCTGACTGCTGCTGACATTGTCACTAGCTAAAGTTAACATTTGGCAGCAAACAGAGTTAAGGAGTGAGAAAGGTAGAGTGCAGTGCAGCATTTGAGCATCAGAGTCAGACACACACAAAAAAAAATGGTTTCCACCCTCACACAGACAGCCAAAGGAGTCACACAACTCAGTGCTGTCTGCACCACGAAACACATGCTCCCCATCCTATGTAGCCACCATGGAGACAGACAAAGAAGAATTCCTAAAAATTTCCAGGTCAATTAATGGAAGCAGAGAAGAAAATCTTCAAAGTATCCCTCTCCAATCCCTTTAGCTGATCAAAAGCCTACTATTTATAAAGTTATCGTTTCCCCAGTTGGGAGCAGTTCCAGATCTGGCATGAAGTACTTTAATGGAACAGCTTTTCAAACATAAACCAATAGCCTGTTGCACAGGTCCAATATTGACTGTGCTACGCATCTTGACATTCAGTGGCATTACCATCGCTGAATGCCTCACTATCAATATCTTGTGGATTACAATTGACCAGAAACTTAACTGGCCTTGCCACGTAAACACAGTGGCTACAACAGCCGGGCATAGGCCAGGAATCCTGCAGCAAGAAACTCACCTCCTGTTTCCCTGTCCACCAACTACAGGAGACAAATCAGGAGTGTGGCAGGGTATACCCCACCTGCTTGGTTGAGTGCAGCCCCAACATTGCTCTAGAAGCTTGACACCATTCAGAACAACGCTGAATGCTTGAGTGGCACCACACCCATAAACATTCATTCCCTCCAGCACCAATGCTCGGTAGCAGTAGTCCATTTACAAGATGCACTACAAAAATTCACCAATGCTCCATAGGCAGCACCTTCCAAACCCTCAAGGTCAGCAGGTACACAGGAACACCACCAGCAGCAGGTTTCCCTCCAAGCCACTTACCATCCTGACTTGGAAATACAAATCACCATTCCTTCAGTGTTACCGGGTCAAATTCCTAGATTTCCTTCCGGAACAGCATTGCAGATCTACCAACAGGACATGCACAGTAGGTGGTTCAAAGAAGGCACCTCACCACCATTTTCTTAAGACCAAATAGGGAATGGGCTATACATGCTGGCCCAGCCATCAATGCCCATACCCCATGAATAAATGAATGAAAAAAGTAGTATTAACAGATTATATTCACATTCATTTACACATTAAAGTTCTGGCTACAGGTAGAATAGTGGCAGAGCATGGCCACTGCTATTTGCACCCAACCTCAACAACATCCTGCAATTGCATAGTGCCTTCAACGTTATAAAACACCCCAAGCACTTCCCAGGAGTTTGATCAAACAAAATTTAACAGACTCAAACTGGAGCTACTATATTGAAACAAGTAAACAAAAACTTCTTCAAAGTGGTAGGTTTTACAGGAGCAGGACGTTGCTGAGTGCGGAGAGCTTCAGGGTGGGAATGCCAGAGTTTAAGCTTAGGCAGGCATGGGCATGGCCAATGTCAGAGCAATTAGACCCTGGGGGCAAGGGGGCAGTCTGGTGGCAGCCAGAAGGATGGCAGAGGTCTCGATGGTTATAGGGCTGAGAAAATTGCTTATTGAAAATGCATCAAGGGATCCAAAATAAATAAAAGAGAATTTTTAAACTCAGGTGTTGCCAGACCAGAGACAACGTAGGTCAGTGGCACAGAGGGAAGGTGGTGGTGTACTAGAAATGTCACTCGACAGTTAACATACTGGGGACACCATGGCAGATGGCAAAATATGAACTCAAACAAAAAGAAAAGTCTTTTATATAAAAGTCTTTACATAAGGCATCTATTGTCGATGGGTGTATAAACCCAGCTGAATCACCAACGCTGTTTACACCTGACCTGTCCTGGCCTACACGTGACTCCAGACCTATAACAACGCTGTTGATTCTTAACTGCCTTCTGGGAAATTAGGAACTGGCAATAAATCCTGGCCTAGCCAGTGACACCCACATGCCACAAGTGAATTTAAAACATAATATCCTTTGAAAGCAAATAAGTGAATTTTAGAATCTAGTCGTTGGTGGACAAGGAATTAATGTAGTTCAGCAAGCACAGAAGGTGATAGGTGAAGCAAGGCTTGTACATTGATCAAAGTACAATTAGGCTGCGCACCTGCACTGGAATGGTTTGAATCCCTGGCATAAAACAAGAAGTCACTTGTGAGATTCAACTTTAGTTTGGAGACCAGGGAATTCTCAAATGTAGGTCTGCTTCCGTGTAGAAGTAGGGGATACAGAAGGGTGTAACAAGGATAGGCCAAGCAGCTCCCAATGGGACATTAGGAAGAAGAAAAATGTGGTAAATCATGTTCCTATACTTACTTACGAATTACTCAAAATGCAAAAGTATGGGGGATGTCTGCATTCTGGACTTTAATTCAGTGTTTCCTAAATTCCTTCCCCACTAACTCCAGTTTGAAGATTGAAAAGGTGCCGAGTTCCTTCAGTGAAACACTGAGGGCAAGGGGCTGTTTGAGCAACAGCATTGCTGCTATAACTTCATCCAAACTTGACAGCGGCCATTTCTGCCTCTGACCCTGTGACCCCAAAAATCTTGACTCTCAACCCCATTTCCTATTCTGCTCTTCTATAAATGTATTATTTAACATTGTTTGCTTTACAACAATAGAAGGATATTAGACAGAACATGATCATGTAATCTCTGGCTAACCCAAAGGGGCCATTGTGCTGATCTCTTATTGGAGAGAGAGATGACTGGTGGTGGTTTAACCCAAGAGTCACTATGCCTCAAATGAGGGGAGAGGTGGAGAAGGACAGCCCTTCATAATAACCTCAGATGGGACAGGAATTGAACCCAACGTATTGGCATCACTCTGCATCACAAACCAGTTATCCAGCCAACTAAACTAACTGATCCACCCTGCTTCAAAGCAAAGGCTACAAAATGTCAGTGCAGTGTGGACTCCACGCAAAACAGACCAACTCAGGCTACCTAATATACACAACTCAATTAACCTCATTATGCAAAATAATAAAGCAGCCCTCACATTTCATAGATCGAATCATTTTCCCGCCATCAGGATCTTTTGTATGTGAGTCAAGTATTAGATTTGAATTTGGGCATTACCTAGAGCATTCAGGCAAAGATCGGTATCACACAGAAGGCAAATGGATGAATAAATAACAATTCCAGGTGATCTCGGACTGGGTTTGATTGCCCGGGGGAATCAGAGTAGGATTTTCCAGATGCATTCTAACCTTTTACCGCATGCAGGTTTCCTGTTTTGCTCTTTATCCCAGACTGCAAGAGCAGCCCCAGCCTTCATGATGATAATGCAGGCTGAAAGTGGACTAATCAATCTTCATCTGCCTGGCACTTGTGTATAATTTGAATTTTCCTCCAAGCACATTCACAAATTGAACATCGTTCCTACTCATTGTCACCGCATGACTGAAGCAAGACTATCCCTTGCAAAACATTACAGGATTTGTATCCACAGAGACTAGCAATCCCAACCAAAACGTAATCACTGACGAGGTGAAAGAGGTGCCCCGTTCCCCACAGTGCCCGACCCCAGCCCAGGCTTGCGCATTCTGCCACACACAAACTGGTCAAACTGCTTGCTGTGCACAATTACCCCCATGACGTAGACAACGCCAGCTTAGCACGACGTCTCATCTCATCAAGGATGAGCACAGGTGCCCCTTTCTCACTCAGACAGTTCCTTAATTCAAACTTTCGGCATTTACTCTCCTCCTCCTCATCTGTGAAACAAAACAAAGAACATAAGAAATAGGAGCATTCAGCCTCTTGAGCTGGCACTGCTTTTCAGAAAGATCATGATTGATTTTCTCACTCCATTCCACGTTCCTGCCTTATCCTGATTCTTTTGTTGCCCAAAACATATAATGGTTTTCATCTTAAATATCCACAGCCCACTGCAATATTACATAATAAAAGATTTACAAGCTTCAAAATTAATAAAGTTCTTCTCAGTACCATCATACAAAGGTGACCCCCTCATTCTGTGACCATAACTCGGCTTTCTGGGCCTGGGAACCAACCTCTTATCATGGACCCTGTCAAACCCTTCTGGGTCTCAGTGACATTACCTCTCCTTCTTCGAAACCCCAAAAGAAGCATTGAGTATAGGAGCTGGGATGTCATGTTGAGGCTGTACAGAACATTGGAGAAAGTGAAGACCGCAGATGCTGGAGATCAGAGACGAGAGTGTGATGCTGGAAAAGCACAGCCAGTCAGGCAGCATCCAAGGAGCAGGAGAATTGACATTTCGGGCATAAGCCCTTCACATCGATTCTCCTGCTCCTCGGATACTATGTGTACAGAACATTGGCTAGGCCATTTTTGGAAATTGTGTTTAATTCTGGTCTCCCTACAATGGGAAAGGTGTTGTTAAACTTAAAAGGGCTCAGAAATGATTTACAAGGATGTTGCCAGGGTTTGAGCTATAGAGCAAGGCTGAATAGGCTAGGGCTGTTTTTCTCTAGAGTGTCAGAGGCTGAGAGGTGGCCTTATGGAGGTTTAGAAAATCATGACGGGCATGGATAGGGTGAATAGCCAAGGCCTTTTTCCCAGTGTGAGGGAGTCCAAAACTAGAGGGCATAGGTATAAGGTGAGAGAGGAAAGATTTAAAAGGGATGTAAGGGCCAACCTTTTCACCTAGAGGAAGGTGTGTGTATGGAATGAGCTGCCAGAGGAAGCGGTAGAGGCTGGTACAATTACAACATTTTAAAAGACATCTGGAAGGGTTTAGAGGGATATGGGGCAAGTGCTGGCAAATGGGACTAGATTAATATAGGATATCTGGTCAGCATGGATGCGTTGGACCAAAAAGTCTGTTTCTGTGTTGTATAACTCTATGACTCTGATACAGGAGATATAATTGTTCATTAGCTCCCAGACAGTGGAGATCAGAGTGAAAAATAACCAATGGAGAAATCATAGGATTTCCTTCCCCACTTCCCCAGGGCAGGTTCGGAGAATTGCTTAATCAGATTCGAAGCTCAATGCATGCAGCCTTCCTTGTCAAGACAACAGCATCTAAAATGTCCTTCACTCTCAAAGTTTTCTGTGATTGGGACCCTATCTTGGGAAGCTTTTGGACAGCTGGTTTTCAGAGACTCTAGATTTTATGAAACCACAACTCACTGTCAAGTGCGTTTGACTGACAGGAGGAAATAATACTTCTATTGATAACAGCTTCTTCTTTATGATCCCTTTGAAGTCCGGTTTCCCCACACAACCCCTTCCTGCTGTGCAGAAACACTGCCCAGGGTCAACAATCTGCTGGTTCAGATGCCGGGATTCTGAAAGGAAGGGATAAAAGCTGCTCAAATATTTGTTCCTCATGCCAAGCAAGTGGTTTTAAAAAGGTCCATCAGTCACCATTTGATATGATCCAGAAGGTGCCACCTAAAAATAAAAAGGATGCTGAACATGGATTCAAAAACTTTCAAAAGAGAAAGGGAGTGGATAAATAGTTTAAAAAGAAAGGAACTTCGTGAAATGTGTGTCATATTTGTAAGACGAAGAGAAAATATAGCAGAATGTTTTGGTATAAAATGGGAAGAAATGTTCGAATGTTGTGGTCCGGGGGTTACTGTGATCTTGCACAGAAATATCAAAGCAAGTTAAGGAGTATGTCATTCAGGATTGAGAGGAGGAAGAATTTCTTCACTCAGAGCTGTGAACCTGTGGAATTCTCTCCCACAGGAAGCTGTTGGGGCCAGTCCATTAGATATATTCAAGAGGGAGCTGGACGTGGCCCTTGTGTGAAAGGGATCAAGGAGTATGGAGAGAGGGTGGGAATGGGATACTGAGATTGCAAGATCAGCCATGATCATATTGAATAGTGGTGCAGGCTCGAGGGGCCGAATGGCCTACCTCCTGCACCTATTTTCTATGCAGTTTACATGATGGTACAGCCAACAAATAGGAGGACAAGTTGGTTCATATGGAACTGCCAGAGGGAGTATCAGATGTAGGTACAGTTACAACACTTGAAACAAATTTGGACAGGTGCTTGAATAGGAAACGTTTAGGGGGATATAGGCCAATCGCAACTAGTTTAGTTTAGGAAACTTGGTCAGCACGGGTGAATTGGACTGAAGTGTCTTTTTTTGTGCTGTATGACTTTATGACTCTGTACTTGCAGGTCTGAAGAGTAGGAGAGTGGATGGCATTTTCATTGATCCAGTTTTTCATGACTCAGTTTGCACAAATCATTACATTTGTTGGCTCTCTTCACCATGCAGTAACACACCCAAAAAAGAAAGGCACTTCATAGAAGTGATTTTTAAAAATTCCTTCATGAGTACATCACTGGCCAGGCCAGCATTTATTACCGGAGTCCTAGATGCCCTTGAGGTGGAGGACAGGGTGTAACCTTTTTGAACCACTACGCTCCATGTACAACACTGTTAAGAGAATTCCAGGATTGTGACCCAGCGACACTGCAGAAACACCAATATTTCAAAGTCAGGGTGGATTACAAAATACAAACTATATATTAGGACTATTCTATGTTTTTAGGAGGGCATTTTGAAAGAGGTAACAGAGAGGTGAGAGAGATAAATTGTAAAGGTTGAGATTCAATTAAAGGCATGGATACCAATGGTACAGCAATGAAAACTTCTCATTATGTAATCCCCTGACAATAATCAGATAGAATCATAGAATCCCTACAGTGTGGAAGCAGGCTGTTTGACCAATTGGGTCCACACCAACTCTCCGAAGAGTATCCCAGCATCTCCCACCCCATTTCCATAATCCTGCACTTCCCATGGCTGATCACCTAACCTGCACATCTTTGGACTGTGGGAGGAAACCAGAGCACCCGGAGGAAATCCATGCAGACATGGGGAGAATGCCTGTGTGGAGTTTGCACAGAGTGGAATCAAACCCAGGTCTCTGGTGCTATGAGGCAGCAGTGGGAACCAATGAGCACCCATGCTGCCCCTAATCTAGACAATGACCTAGAATTGCTGGGTGCTTGTCCAGCTAACCAGGGCATGGTGAAAAGAAAGGTTCACAAGCCCAGAGAGTGCAGTTAAGAGGCTCTTTCAGCCCAATTATCCATTCCCCCGCAACCCCCCCCCCCACATACACAGCCACGTCCATGCCTGGGTATCTCAAAAAGGTGGAACATGTCATCTGTCCGTATGCTCGAGACTTTCTTCATTATGTGGGCATTGGAGTGACATGAATATATCTCACTGGGAACAAAATCCATTTCCAAGTCTTTTTTGCTACACCATTTATGTCAGAGTCCTTTTTAAAAAGTACAGTTTTAAAATTGGATTTCAGTTGGTGATACCATTGATTGGGCAGTTGAGAGAGGCAAATGGGGAAGCAGAGCAACAAGCACAAAGATATTGCTCTTTTGTTAAAAAAGGAAATATCAATGCTTTGCAAAATCGATTCACAATATTTATCAATTGTTGACTCAGTCGAATAGATTTGCCTTCAATAAAACATTTAATGAGCTGCATCAAACCATTTTGCTGCACAATTAGGATTATGATTGAGAAATTTAGGTGCATATACTTTCTTTTTAACTTCATCTCAAAGTAATGCAATAAAAAAGGCCATCGTATCAAGCACACATTACTGGAAAAGTTTTTGGGTTTTTTTTAAAACTGTTCATAGCATTTGAGTATCAATGGCAAAGCCCATCATTTGTCACTCTCCTTAACTGTCACGTAGATGTGGATAAATTGTTGGTGAGCCAAATCTCTTGAACTGCTGTCGTCCACATGATGTAGGTGCACCCACAGTGCCCCTAGGGAGGGAGCTCTGCAATTTCGACCCAGTAAAGGAATGGTGATGTACTTCCAAGATAGTGTGAAATTTAGAGAAACGTCTTGATGTTGGCATTCCTAGGTATCTGTTGCTATATAATTATACAGCACAGAAACAGACCCTTCAGTCTGGGTAGAGGTCACAGGTTTGGGAGATGCTACCAAAGCACTGCATCTCATTAGATGGTATGCATGGCTGCCTCTGAGATTTGGTGGTGGAGACCGCAAATGTTGAAGGTGAAAGATGAGACGCCAACCAGCGTTCTGGGTGGTCTCTAGCTAAAATGTTGTTGGAGCTGCATTGGCAAGTGGAGGATTTTATATCTTGTGCCTGACTTATAATTGCTTGTAGATGGCATAAAAGCTCTGGGGAGTTGCAAGGCAAGATATTTGCTGTCAAATAACTAGCTCTGACTTGCTCACATACCCAGAGTATTTACATTTAAGGGGCGAAGATGTCCTACTGGTAATATTGCTGGAGTATTAATCCAGAGACCCACATAATATTCTGGGGAACTAGGTTCGAATCCCACCCTGACAGATGGTGGATTGTAAATTCAATTTTTAAAAAATTAAGCATCTAATTATGACCATGAATCCATTGTTGATTGTCCACAAAATCCATCTGGTTCACTATTGTCCTTTAGGGAAGGAAACTGCCATCATTACCTCCTCTGGTCTACATGTGACTCCAGACCCTTAGCAATGTGGTTGACTTTTAATTGTCCTCTGGGCAATAAGTGCTGGCCTAGCCAGTGTTGCTCACATCCTGTGAATGAATGAGAAAAAGCATGGAGTTTGCAGTTAGGTTTCTGGTTAAGGGTAGCCCCCAAGAAGTTGATGGTGGCAAAACCACTGAACCTCAAGAGGAGATAATTGGATTCTCTCATTATTGATGATCGTTGCCTGGTCATTAACGTGACGTGAATTGGTGATTACAACTCTACCAATGGTGCACAGTTTGTTCCAAATTCTCTGTTGAGCTGCAACTGCAACCTGTACTACTGCTTGAAGCTACACTTTACATCTTCCTCATTTCGACCTGACCAAATAACTGATCCTTGGTATACACAGCACCCAGCATAGAAGAGACTTGGCAATATTCCGACTCCAACAAAAATACCCTATATTTCATTATCTCTCCAGTTCCTCCCTCTCCTACAGGTCTCTTAACAAATTGGAACAGCAGAGGAGCAATGTCTGAGAAATAGACTATATGATCAGTGTGCCTGCATCTGTCTGCCAGACAGTGACTAAACAGATGACCAGTAGGTTCAATCAGATTTACAGAGAAATTGTCAAAACCAAATGGTCTGTTTCCGTGCTGTCGGACTCTATGACTCTATTATTGCCTAAGCAACATTATGCAACACAATGAATAAACAACTGATCTTTAGATCAACACTGCAAAAATTCTGATAAACCTAGAAGCTTCCTTTCCCACATGCATTCAATGCTGTATGCGGAGAATTGTTCCGTAAGTCATTGGGTCAGATCCCTCACGTTTAAAATCAAGTAGATTTGAGATTGCCATCTGCACACTAAAATCTCCACTACAAGCTGGTCAGTGTGATATCAATAGGAACTTGCAACAGCACAATATCCGTTGAAGAAGAGTACTTTCCTCTTAAGACCCATTTATTTTATAGAAATAAATGAACAGATGCAGGATTTATCGCAGTGAATAAAGACAAGTGCAATGCAGTGCCAACATTGAACGGCAGAACAGAGTAGGTGTCCACCATTCCAGATATTGAAGTTGGGGGGGGGGCGCAGAAAGAGAGAAAGGTCATCAAATTCATGCCACAAGAACACCAAAAAAACGAGCAAAGCTCCTCCTCAGGCTCACTCAGTTGTACTGTATGTTCTACAGATGCTCAAGGGCAGGTTCTGCACTTAACCTGGAGATATGTCCATATCTCAAAAAAAAAACAAATCCTTCATCATGGTGGGGTCCACAGCATGAGCTTCCACACAGGTCAACCTAACCAGGCAGACCAGATCTTATTCGTGAGTGATAGTAGGTGTCCACCATTCCAGATATTGAAGTGGGGGGGGGGGGGCGGAAAGAGAGAAAGGTCATCAAATTCATGCCACAAGAATACCAAAAAAACGAGCAAAGCTCCTCCTCAGGCTCACTCAGTTGTACTGTATGCTCTACAGATGCTCAAGGGCAGGTTCTGCACTTAACCTGGAGATATGTCCATATCTCAAAAAAAAACAAATCCTTCATCATGGTGGGCTCCACAGCATGAGCTTCCACACAGGTCAACCTAACCAGGCAGACCAGATCTTATTCGTGAGTGATTACAGAATCCCAAAGGAGTTCTTCCACGGGGAACTGCTGAAGGCAAATGTTACCAAGGTGGTCAATTCAAAATGATACAAGGTCGCTCTTTTAAAAAAAATAAGTCTTATAAATGTACGTGTTGCAGACTCTCACTCTCTTGCAAGAATACGCCAAGTGACTAGCTCAAGTGGAAGAAACCAAAGGAATTTGGGTCAGCAAAAAGTATCAAGGGCAATTATTGTTCACCAAAATCACAACATCAGAGGGGCCTGGAAGATTCCCCAAGAACTAAACAATGAACTGCTGATTCCGCAGGCATCCATGTCAGACTCTTCAATTGTGACAAGACCCAGCCCAAAAATAATGAATTCACTTTGAGCTTGAAATGGTTTTCAAATAACAAGGAATATACTACCATTCCCATTCCAGTTGCATCCAAGTCTGTGGGATCAGGTGTTGGAGTAACAGGCAAGACCAGGCAGGTTTCTTAATTATTTCCCCCAAGTCTGATTTACTTTCTTTAACAATTAAATACTTCTGCAACCCAAGCACATTTAAATGGGTGAACATGAATGATGATGTATGCTGAAGTGACAGACATTGTAGTTTACATGAAAGAAGGGATTTAAATTTAAATTTACGTAGCACCTTTCACAACCTCAGGACTTCCCAAAGAACTTGCAGCCAATCTGAAGTATCATAGTTTTTCGCCAAGAAATGGTCAGGGATGTTTGTCGTAAGTTGCCACTAACACTCACAAAAGACATGACTAGATTACCTGCCTTAATGATGTTGGTTCAGGGAGAATATTGGCCATGACACCAGGGAAATAGGTGAGCCCAGTTTTTCCTCAAGATATGATCATTTACGTCCAGCTGAGGGGGCAGTTAGGCCTTCTGTTTAATGTTTCATCCAAAATGTGGTTCCTCTAACAATGTAGCACCCCCTCAACACTGCGCTGAGATGTCAGTTTGAATTCTGTGCTCTAGCTTCCCAAACGGAATTCAAGCCCTCAACTTTCTGACAAAGGGGTGATGGATGGCACTAGCGCTATAGTTTATACCTTAGGGAACATGCCTTTTAAAAAAAAGTTAATTTAGTTTTGATGAAAAGATGATCATCTGAAGGTCACATATGGTTGGGGAAATCTTGAGAAGCCAGTAAATTGATCGAACCACCATTTTAAATTTACATAAGGGATAATATTCATATTGCCAGAGAACTGCAAGACTAAAAATAACAAATTTAGATCGCACCCATGAAAAATCTCATCACACGAGGAACTGTTTTTGCAATGTAGCAATCACTTATGTGAGCAAGCTTAATCTATCAGGAATATTCCAGAAATACTAATACAATTTACACGTTTGATGTTTTGATGAATGGTCAATGACCTGAAATATTAACTTTCCTTGTCTATCAGAGAATCCTGCCTGACCTGCTGAGTGTTTCCAGCTAGCACTGTTCTCAAATGCAATTAATGATCAGGTCATCATCTTTTAGATAGCACTGGTTGAAAGGGGAATGCTGACTAAGATATGGCCAGAAATCATCTGCTCTGCTTTGTATAACAGCTTAGATTTCCATATGGCCTCTAAAAATGTAACAAAAAGTCCAAAGCTCAATATTTTGACTGATAAAGAAAATGCCTCTCAAAACATAAACAATTAACTAAGAAAAACAAAGTTATTGATGGAGGCACATTTAGCCTTCATGCATTGCTTAACATGGGAACAAATTCTAATTTGGACTCAAATCTCTTTTGCACTACTCACCTCCCTCTCCAATTTCTCCCCAACCAACGCCACCCCATCCCAGACAAACAAAGGTTTCCCATCAAGCCTGGATGGAAATTAAAGCTGGTCAGTGTCTTATAAATAGGAACTTACATCAGCTTCCAGCATATAGTCCACAGCTTAGACACTGACAGCTCATGTGAAAACAGCAGATGGAATGGTTTACTACAGTCAAATCTGTCCCCACAGTCCCATCCAGGTGGAGAGAGGAGGAAATCTAACAGTGGTCACAGCATTTAGGAATTGTAAATAAATCAAACCTTTTAATAGAATTGTTCATTCCCATTTTAATTAACCAGCTTCATGTAGCCGCAGCAGCTTTGAACAATTCCTCTGTTTAAATGTGAAAAAACAACAAAACCAGAAAGGCTTTCGGTTTTAGGTTAATGTGGGAATAGTGTAATGATTCCACACAAACAAAAGATTGTGGCTGACACCCAGCCAGATTCCCAAGAGCCAGGGCGGCGAGCCAATCAGGAAAGACCTCTCCCATCCTCACCGTGTGCGTTCCCAAACCTGACCCAACACGACGGCTGCAATAACCACCCACCACCAGCTACAGCTCTCATTCTGCCTCAACCTCCCCAGGATATTCAAAATGCATTATAACTATGAAGAGTTATTGCAGAACTCTTGGAAAGCTTGTCCTAACACTGTACTTTGTTCAGCCTTTTCATTGTTCATGTGAAGTCATGAGGATCACAGACACCAATATTAAAAACAAAACAAAGAGCACCACATATATGTACAAGCTGTACAGTTCACATCATTCTCATCAATAAAGCCCACTGACATTTAAACAATATGAAACTTGGAAGTGCATGGCCAAGGTATTTCAGTTTAATTTTGTTGAAAATGAAAAAGGGATGTGCACAGCCCAGAAACACACAAGTGACAAAACAAACTGAAACAACTTACTTTTCTGATGACATGAATAGATGGCCATTTGGCCCCTCTAGCCTGCTCTGTCATTCAATAAGATCATATTACACCCAAAACATTGACTTCTCCACCTTTTGATATTGCCTGGCTTGCTGTGTTCTTCCAGCCTCCTGCTTGTCTACATTTAATCAGATCATAGCTGATCAGATTATGGTCTCAACTCCTCATTTTTGTTTTAATAGAATCCCTAGTGTGGAAACAGGCCATTCGGCCTGATAAGTCCACACCAATCCTCCAAAGGGCATCCCACTCAGACCCACCCCCCTCTACCCTATCCCTGTAACCCTACATTTCCCAAGGCTAACACACTTGACCTACAAATCACTGATCACTATGGACAATATAACCATTGACTCACTTGTTAATCAGGGATCTAGCTCTGCCTTAAAAAATATTCAATAACCCCACCTCAACTGGGCTCTGCAAAAGGAAAAGAGAGTGTTCTAAAGACACATATTCCTCAGAAAACTGTTTCTCCTCAACTGTTATAAGTGGAAGGCCCTCCAATTTGTAAATTGTGTTCCTTAGTTCTAATCTTTTCCATCAGGGAAAACATCCTTTGTGTATCCAACCTGTCAAGTCCATTCAGGATATTATGTTTCAAAAAGATTCACCTCTCATTCTCCAAGACACGCCTGCCAAATAGTTTTCCATTAGACCTCCATCCCTGATATCAGTCGAGTTAACCTTCACTGAATCACTTTAACACATTTCCATTCCTCAAGTGCCTTTAACTTAGTTATATGCTCCAAAATGCATCATAAGAGGGCAATCATATATGACACCAAGCCATGAAAGGTGGCCAAAAGGTTTTAAGAAGCATCTTAAAAGGAGGAGAGATCTGGGGAAGTTTGAGAAGGAAATTCCACGGGCTTAGGAGCCAGGCAGTGAGAAGCATAAGGGCTGTGCAAAAGGTCAGAACTGAAAGCATAAAGAAATCTCGGAAGGCAGTCGCAGGAGCGGAGCAGAGAAGGTTACAGAGAGGGACAGAGGGACAGATGCTATGGAGGGATTTGAAAACAAAAGTGGGAATTTAAAAAAAAAACAGTTGACTGGGGGTCAAGTGGATGAGTGCAACTTGGTACATGCTGAGACACTGGCAGTAGAGTTTTGGATGAGTTTGAGTTTAAGGGGCTGGGGGAGGGGAGAATGGTTGGAGGCCAGCCACACAAACAGGTATTGACGAATATCGTATTCCAAGAATATGCCAAGTACAGAGTGTGCTGTGATACTGAGCCACACAAAAAATGGAAAGCTTTAGGTTCCATCCCTCAGAGTTAAGTTGCTGCACCTGACTGGGTTTTCAATGAAGAGTCAGTTTCAAAATATTAGCCTTGGCAAATCTGGCCATTGCATTTCGCTAAAATCACTGTTGTTAAAGATCCTAATGTTGGGGCTCATAGCTTCAGCTGATGGGGGCCTGGAAAGAGGCTGGGGAATGAAACACCAAAGCAAAATAAAAGTACCTGAAATTCCCAATTTACCCCTTAATGATGGTGAATGTGTATGAAGATGATTTGTCAAAGTTGGGCAGAGGCAAAGTACAGTAATCTGCGATACCTGTCATTCCTGAAGAAGGGCTTATGCCCGAAACGTTGATTCTCTTGCTCCTTGGATGCTGCCTGACCTGCTGCCTTTTTCCAGCAACACATTTTTCAGCTCTGACCTCCAGCATCTGTAGTCCTCACTTTTTCTAATCTGCGATACCTGTAAAGCCATCTAGCCTGCTGATCTGAGTTCCATATAAATGGCTTTCTGAGTGAGGTGGAGGCCTGTGGACCTGGCCTTCATGCAAATCACTGCTTTCAGGGAGACTAATGTCAGCATGAATGCAAAGCCGTTACTGACTATTACAACAGAAGTTTCAAGTATTTTTAAAAAAATGTAACCTAATTTTTCTAAGCAACCTAATACACACCTCTGGGGCAGGTGGAACTTGAACCCAAGCCTCCTAGTCCATGGGTAGGGACAGTACCACTGTGCAAAAAGAGGGCTCCTGGCGTGCGTGTAAGTCTGAGTACTGATCACTCTTAGGCAACAAGCAAGCTTAAAGAGGAATTCCTCCTGCCCTTAAAATGCTTTTCTTGCAAATTTATCAATTTGAACATATCAGTGATTTACTAATGGTGGTTAAGAAATGAAAAAATACCTGGGGTGATTTGATGATGGATGGGGTTGGGGGAGGGAGGGGAGGGGAGGGGAGGGGAGAGGCAGACACTGAGTGGTGTACAAGAACGCTCCTGGATGCAAAAGAGAAAAACAAGAGACCTTGCCTATGTTCAAACCCCCAACCAACATCAATTCATAAACCCATACACAAATCAAACTTATTTTGAATGCAAAGGTCTAGGTTGCAAATGTGATAATCATTTCTGTTCAAGTGACTTCAGAGTGACAATGCAGGAAACTAATTTCTGTGATCCATACATTTTTTTGTCTCAAAACAATAACAGAGTCAGGAATACAATAGTACAGTACCTCTGCTGATGTATTGATATTGGTTTCTGAAGTACTTTCAAGTAGGGAAAACACCATGGATATGTAGCCATGTTAAAAGTTATAGGACCCAATAACTCCAACGTATAATAAATAAATAAATACAACCCCTGGATAACTCTCTTCACCCGTTCTGCTCAAAACAAGGCTGCAGCTGAAGGTGCACCAAATGGGGGGGCCTCATGTTTCCTGCCCCCATTCCCCCCCTCCCCCCAAAGGAAAAGAACAGGAATCAAATTGCCCACCTCCTCCCATGTCTGTTGACGTTCATCTCAGAAACAACAGCAAAGTCACCCAGCCATTCATCACACCCGAGCCTCTGCTGAGGCTGGCAGCTGGATGTATAGCTTGCAAGCACACTCCACCATACGTCCACGCATCCACAATTCCCACATTGCCAGCTGGGAATCGGAAGTGGTGCTGGGGGTAGTTTTACTTCACTGTGGAACCCTGATCAAATTCTCACCCTCTCCAGCCCACAGTGAAGAGTAGTGTGCTTACCACCGTTCCTGCCATGCTCAGCTAATTCAGCATAAAGCAGCATTGATCAGAAACTCTTTGTTCAGCTACTGCATAAAGGCTTTTCTTTTGGCTCTCCACATACTGACTGAAATTGAGAGAGAATTTGCATTTATCTAGCATCTTCTTTAGGGCTTGAAGATCTATTAATTACATTTTAAAGTTCAGTCACCACAACATAAGCAAAGGAGCAGCCAAATTACACTCAAGACAGGTCTCAGCATACAAGATTTTAAATGTTGTATTTGAATGGGAAGGACTTAGAGGGATATGAGCCAAATGTTGGCAAATGGGACAGGATTAGGTTGGAATAGCTGGTCAGCACGGATGGGTTGGACCGAAGGGACTGTTTCCATGCTGTACATCTCTGCAACTCTATGACAAAATGAAACAGGCACTCGGTCTTAATGAAGGATTTTTTTTTTAAATCACTGGAGAAAACCAGGAGCTCTGCCTCAGGAAGCAATGGGATATTTCAAATCCACTTTGGCCTTGATTTTAGGCAATTAGCGAGATTTGAAAGATGTGAAATGATTTTTTCTATTTTAGGACTGAACATCAAGAAGCTTTTACAATAACAGTCACTTTTTAAAACTTGTTTATGGGATGTATATACCATAAGCAATGCCAGAATTCACTGACAATCCCAAATTGCCCTTAAGGGCAGTTCAGAATCAACCACTTCTCACAGAAGCACTGGAGCAGGAGTAGGCCATTTGGTCCTTCAATAATATCATGTTGGATCTGATTGGGGCCTCCGCTCCACATTTCTGTCTGCACCCCATAACCATCTACTCTCCCATCTATCAAAAATCCAACTTGATATTGAACAAATGTAAAGACATAGCTTCTGCATTTTTTTTAAAAAAGATTATTAAAGCACATGATACAGGCCATTCAGTCCATTGGGTCTTCTTTGAATATTCTCCCTATCCAGTCCCCCTCAGAATCTCATATGTGTCATTAAGACTTATGGAGTCAGCTATTACAAGGGGGCATAGCTTTAAATTAAGGGGTGGTATAGGACAGATGTTAGGGGTAGATTCTTTACTCAGCGAGTCGTGAGTTCATGGAATGCCCTGCCAGTAGCAGTGGAGGACTCTCCCTCATTATGGGCATTTAAGCTGGCATTGGATAGGCATATGGAGGATAGTGGGCTAATGTAGGTTAGGTGGGCTTGGATCGGCGCAACATCGAGGGCCAAAGGGCCTGTACTACGCTTTATTTTTCTATGTTCTATGTTTTAAGATGGGAGACAGAGAGAGAGAGAGAGAGAGAGACAGACAGACAGACAGACAGACAGACAGAGAGAATTAGCTGCACTGACAGCCGAAGTAGAGTGGAGCTGCTCAGATTCTGTGTGGACCAGTTGGCGGAAGCATTTGCTGACATCTTTAACCTCTTCTTGCTACAATCTGAAGTCCCCAGCTGTTTTAAGACAACCACCATCATCCCAGTACCAAAGAAACACATGCACTGTGCCTCAATGACTATTACCCAGTTGTTCTAACCTCCATATTCATGAAGTGCTTCGAGAGGTTAGTCACCGCTCACAGATTCTCGCCTGCCTCAATCCCCTGCAATTTGCCTACTGGCAAAACAGGTTCACAGCAGATGCCATTTCCCCAGCCCAACACTCATCCCTGGAACATCTGGACAATAAGGGTACTCACATCAGGCTCCTACTTATCGACTACAGTTCTGCTTTCAACACTATAATCCCAGCCAAACTTATCTCAAAACTCCAAGACCTTGATATTGGCTCCATGCTCTGCAACTGGATCCTCAGCTTCCTGACACACAGACATCAGTGAAGATAGACAACAGCATCTCCACCACAATAATGCCCAACATTAGCACTCCACAAGGATGCGTACTCAGCCCCTTACTGTATACCCTAAACACAACTATTTGGCCAAAATTTCACTGAAAGCCATCTACAAGTTTGCCGACAACACCACTGTTGTAGGCCGGACATCAAACAATGATAATTCAGAATACAGGAAAGAGGTAGAGTGCTTTGTGTCACGGTGCAATGATAACAGTCTCTTGTTCAATGTTAACAAAATAAAAGAACTAATCATTGACTTCAAGAACAAAGAAGGAGGACGCACCCATATCTACATCATCGGAGCTGAGGTGGAGAGATCGAAAGGGTCAAGTTCCGAGGAGGGACGATCACCAACAATCTGTCCTGGACGACCCACGTTGATGCAACAGTCAAGGAGGCACAACAATACCTCTTCAACCTCAGGAGGCTAAGAAAATTCAACATGCCCATAAGGACCTTTACCAACTTATTTGGATTCACCATAGAAAGCATTCTATCCGGGTGCATCATGATTTGGCAAGGCAATTGCTCTGCCCAGGACTGCCCAGGACACAACAAAAGGTTGTGTGCACAGCCCAGGCCATCACAGAAGCCAACTTCCCTCCGTGCTGTACATCTCTATCGACTCTATGACTCCCAACCATAAACTCCAGTTACACTTCTTGTTGCCACAGAAAGGCTGCCATCAACATCAAAGATCCCTCCCACCCCAGGATACTCTCTTCCACCCTCTTCTATCAGGCAGAAGATACAGAAGCTTGAACACATGTACCAACAGATTCAAGAACAGCTTCTTTCCCGCTGTTATCAGACTGATGAATGTTAACTCAATGTTAATGTTAAACAAGAATAGAAAAATTGCTGGAAAGGTTCAGCAGATCTGGCAGCATCTGTGGAGAGAAATCAGAGTTAATGTTTCAGGTTGAGTGACCCATCCACAAATACATTGATCTTGCTTTTGTGCATGTCCTGTGCAGCCTAAACCTATATGCCTCACTCTATCTAAACACCCTATGATCCGTATGTCCTTTTTTCACTGTACTCAGATAGGTGCGAACAATAAATCAAATCAGCCATTTGCTTAATCTGTTTCTTGTGGAATCTTGTTACATGTGAGTGACTCTACAACATTTGACTCCATAACAGGGAGTGTATCTCAGAAATATATCATTGGCTATAAAAGGTATTAAAGCCTGGATTTTCATGGGATATGAAAAATATTATTAAAAATAGAATTCCAAACACACAATCATTCAATGGCAGACTCACTAAGCTCTTCCATTCTAGAGCGACTTTGTCCATCCCTGTATTTTCAGGTCTGATTTATTTATTCAGGGCTAGTACAATAAAGAAAGTAGCTTGTCTAGTAGCAGTGCAGTCGACAAAGAGTCTGGCACAACCCAGCTGCAGCAGGCTGTTTGAGAAGACTACATAGTGCGATCCCATTTGCTTGACCCTCCAGCTTCCTGAAGGAAAAATCAGGAGCAAGTTGAGATCAGGGAGCGGGATTTCCAAATGCTGATGATGCAACCCTGGAAAACGAAACACTAAGCTGAATAAATAGATGGGGTGTGGTACATGCCCTGCAAATGCACGGGAACATCCAGCACTTACTTGAGGAAAGCCTGGAGCAGCTCAAGTCTCTATGCAAATAAAAGCCCAGTAGGATTCAATCATTACATAATCGTCACGGCTCACTTGGATTACAAAGAGTTGCATGTATGATTTTACTTTTTTATTTAAAAAAAGAGCACATAACTCTATTCTAAAAGTCACTGAATTGATCTCAATATCGGGGTATTACAGTGTACAATCACAAGACCTTTCACTTCAAGTTTAAACCTTCTGGGCCTAGCAGGACGTAGTCTCCACCAGTGTTAAATGTTCACGTGGTATCCTGGATAGTAGTGATTTGGCTGGGCTTCAAGTTTTTTCAAAAAGGAGACAGAGTCTGTAACAATCCGCCCTGGTCCTGCTAAATGACACGACCCCACCTTCACCCCAAATATCGAGTGATAAAGCCACATTCGGGAAGGTGGAGAGTGCGTTACCTGCCTTTCAGTTTAGCTTGACTGCGGTATAAGGGAAGACAACTACCTCCCCTTCCAGCACCCCTGCCTGAAAACAGGGTGTAGAGACATGGATTGGTAGCCTTGTTAACCAAAGGTATTAAGGGATATGGGTCAAATGCAGGCATATGGAATTGGGTCATTGATCAGCTATGATCTCATTGACTGGTAGAACAGGCTTGAGGGACTGAATACCCTACTCATGATCTCCCCTCCATATCCAGCTGGTAAAGAGATTTGCAGTCAGCATAGGGAGTGGTTGAGTTGTGGGCATGATTTGGAGACGCTGGTGTTGGACTGGGGTGGACAAAGTTCAAAATCACACAACACCAGGGTATAGTCCAACATGTTTATTTGGAAGCACTAGCTTTTGGAGCACTGCTCCTTCATCAGGTAGTTCTGGAATAACCACCTGATGAAGGAGCAGCACTCTGAAAGCTAGTTGTAGGTGAGCATTATAGATTTCTCAGATTTAAAAAAGAGAGAGAGGGAATGAGCTCTGTGCAATAAGGTTATATGTGTCATAGATTTAATTTTAACTGCTTAACAATAGAATTGCCACCACCAAGATACACCACTTCATAAAATATTTCCATGCACTTGATTAGAATGGCTCACCTTGGCTCATCCATCTAGAAAGGGACATTCCAAACTTCTTGCCCATTAACCTTATCTTTCATATCCGTTAATTCAGGTTTAAAACAATTTTGCTACCAGTCCTAAGTTTGTATTTGTATCAGTTCTCCTTGGTCTCAATATTATAACTTATCCAAAAACAGCAGCCAGTGATATACATTTTCTATATGTTTCCATACAGCTGAGAGCACAAAACAGACTATTTGGCCATATGGCCTACCCAATTCCTTTATCCTTCATGTACTTAAACAATTTCCCTTTAAATGCATCTAAGCTGTTTTCTTCAACTAGTCCTTGTGGTAGCAATTTCCACAATCTAAATTAATCTCTTCGGGAAAAGGATTCACCTGAATTTCTTATTGGATCTATAAGTGAAAAGGTTTGGAAATCTGCTGAAGAGGACACATCGTGTACAAGTGACAATATTTATTGAAGAGCCCCACTTAGTTGTTCCTTCGAGCCTAAATAGCCCACGTTTTTCCAGCCAGTTTTGAGAAGTATTCGAAATTCACCATGCAGACTATTGTTACCACAAGGGGAGCAACAAACGCAAAGGCACACCTTGTTATCTCTAACAGCAAACACCAAGTTGTTGGGCATACAGTATAAAAAGGAGAAATACATAAAGTTGAACAAATGTCTTCATGGCTGGTAATCAGTATTGTTAGAGCAGCATACAACTTTACATGGACATTTGAGAAAGACATTTAACAAACATAACTTGAAATTTATCAATCATAAATTGACAGAAATGCTAGCATCGAACAGCTAGAGGGAAATCAGAAAATGTGTAGCTTTTCCCTGATCAATGACACAGAAAGGCAGACACCCTATCCTGTCCTGTCCCCAACCCATGTCCCACTTCCCTTCCTGTCCAGCTCCAAGCCTGATGCTCAGTAGCCTCTGCAGCACCTACTTCTTGGCCAAGTTTAAAGTACTGTAACATTTAATACAACAAGCAAAAGGTAAATATTTTTACAATTGGTTCACTCATTAGTAATGTAGCTGGTTGAAGATATTTGGCATAATTCCCATCTTCAGGGCACAGTATGACCCTGTGTACCTACAGGATATATTTTGTACAATAACAATTTATACATGGTTAAAAATTTACAGAGCCCTGACCAGAATTGCCTTGAATAAAACACAGCTGCAAATGGGCTCTTCTACTTAATAATAGTGATTACAGGAAAATAATTACTTCAGTGAACATGGTTAAAGATTTCAGCCTATATTACAGCGAGTACATATAGCATCAACTGCATCAAATTGAATACTAACAGATGTCTGTCAGAGGAAATCACAGAAACTGGGGGGCAAGGGCAATCTGAACTGAGTATCGTGGTCCTAACCCTCCCAATGGAACAAGTGTTTCAACTCATTAACATTGGCTCCTTGGCTATTTAAGATCCTGACAATTTTTAGCCAGAGGCACACGCGAAACAAAGCATCTCCAAAAGGTTGTCACTAACCTCTTGAATGGATTGGTGGATAAATGAAATACAGGCTCTACAGTGGAGTAAAAAAAAATCCAAGCCTCAATCCATGGTCTGTGCTGACTTGAGCTCATGACAGCCAGAGGGACAATGGAGGCAACACAATCAGCCAGTATCCCCAGAATGTACTGGGGTGGGGGAAGGGACCAGGGAATCGGCCTGTTAGTTGTTGTCCAGTCATTTCCATTGGAGACTAGGCAAGTGGACATGATCTGACTGGGGCAATGAGGTTGGCAAGGTGGCTCAGTGGTTCGCACCACTGCCTCACAGAACCAGCGACCGGGTTCAATTCCCGCCTTGGATGTCTGTCTGTGTCTGTGTGAGTTTCTTCTGGGTGCTCCCCAGTTTCCTCCCGCAGTCCAAAGATGTGCAGGATAGGTGGATTGGGGAATTTTTAATTGCCCCATAGTATGGTGGGTTGACTGTAATAAATGTGGGATTGCACAAAAAGGGTGGGATGCTGTTCAGAGGGTCGGTGTAGACTCAGTGGACTGAATGGCACCTATCTGCACTGTAGGGGTTCTATGATCCTAGGAAAAGCTTGACATATTCACCACCAAGGCTTGTAAAGTGAAGACTTGGCAGTGCTATGTGATAGTGAAGAGCAGGCAAATAACCACAGCAGATTTGAGGTAAACCAGCAAAGCAGAGAAGAATGAATAACTCCCCCCCCAGAAATGAAACGTATTATTTTCTTAAAGTCAAAATGAAGGCCCTCCTCTTTAAAAGTCTGAAAATCACGACTGGCGAAGCAACAATTTGCTTTTTTTTCCGATCATTTGCTCAGTGATCTATAATGCTTCACAAAATGCAAAACAGCTGGAAGGGTGTTTAATTAAGTCACTGGAATGCATCAGTAAAAACTACATTATTTGAAAGGACAGCGTGGTTTTGTTTGAAGGACAACTTTTGTTTTCAATTCAAAACCAGGCCACAAAAGCAGGTAATAGGCCTGAAAACAAAACAAATGCGTTGCAACAGTGCGATTTTTCAGAAAAGCCTGAAAAAGACATTGTAGCATTTTGGAGGAATTACATAGTTAATAGCGTACTCAGCCTAGCTCAACACATTTGAGATTCTCAAAGAAGCCCATTAAAACAGTGCCTTTGGTATGCAGGTAGGGAGCCGAAGGAATGTGACCCAGACATAAGCAGCCAGCAAAATGATTCAGTTCCTTAAAGTCATTAAAATCCATCACATCAGGTTGACAGCAAGTCATGAGCCAGATATACCTGTATGCACACAGTTCACCTATCCACCTTATCATATGTTTTATGGTTCACCAACACTTCAAAAATAAATCTGCTAATCAGAGGCAAATTACGACCAGATATTTTGGTCCGAATCCTCTGAATGGTGGTATTGTGCAGTTCTGTTCCAATAGGAATATCAACCCAAGGGCAGGGTGGGAAAGGGTGAAGCTGTCTACAGCAGGAATATTGCACGATGCCACTATCAGCGAGGGGGGGGGCGGCGGTTGGAGGAAGCCTGGACCCAAAACAGCCACCCGTGGCTCTCCCAAGAATAGCCAATATAAAGCACTATGTGGCAATAACAATAGAAATGGACAGAACTGTATTACTGCTTATAAAAACGTACAAGCATTTGGGGAGTGTCACTGAAACCCATAATGAATACAGGTGCAAGTCGCTAAATTATTTAGGATTCCGCAACTGCACGGGGGGGGCG
>NC_057729.1:48451860-48466012 GCF_004010195.1 Chiloscyllium plagiosum
GGAGGGAGGGGGTGGGGAGGGGGGGCGAGCTAGGAAGAAGAGTCGGGGGAAGGGGGAAGAGAGAAAAAGGCACCAGTGCTGAGATCGTCATGTACAAGGAACAGCTGGTTGGTGACTCAGAAAACTCGGGTGGCAAGGGGGGGGGCGGTAACAGAACAAAGCAGAAGTGAAAAGGCATGAATTGAAAGGAAAGAGGAAGGACAGAAGGTGTGAGAAGTCAATGGACATAAAAACCAAGGAATACAAGCAGAATGAGACAAAAAAAAAGCATACGGTGGTGAACGAGAGAGGGAGAGAGAGAGAGAGAGAGAGTCATACAGACCCTCCCTCCAGGAGTAGCCTCGGATCTCAGGATTTGAAAATTGATCCGCTATTCACTACTATAAATAGCCTTGGAGAACTGAAGGAAAAAAGATGCCTTAGAAAGTGCACACTTCTTTCATTAGCTGCTTTCACTTATTCATACGGAATTGACTGAAGATGGGAGAAAGGCTGGTAGACCAGGAGAAGTGGTTGGATGTAGAAGGTCATGTGATAAGAGCTTCAGGGATCAGTCAGCTCGAGTAGGCAACACCACATACAAAAGACCGCAGCGTAAATGTAATAGACAAACACATTCACAGAGCGGAGCAAAAGAGAACTTCAGAAGCAAAGACACTGGCGAAGGAAGTAGGGTAGTATATAAAGGGTGCAAGAGGAAGAAGAGACTGAGACCTATACAAGTGATGGAAAGGTTGGAAATTTTATAAAAGGGAAAACGAAACCGTACAGAGACTCAATGTGGCATTGGTATATTCACCTGTACCAAAACCACCTTTATTCTGTCAAGTTTCAAAAAAGTGGAATTATCCCCTCCTCTAAAACACGGTTAATACCACCTTATACACGCCTCTGACTAGAAAGCAATTGAATGGAATCTGGAAAAAAATTACATCAGGTTAAAATTTTCCAATGGAAACAGGCTTGGTTTTGGGAATGAGATCAGCACTCCCAACCACTTCCCACAAACAGTGTTTTGTTACTTGCTCCTTAACTGAATGGGTAGCAGTAGGGTGGGGCTGGGGGTTGGTTGGGGGAGGGAAGTGTGAAGAAATACATGATGAGAGGCAAAATCAAGTTCCCAACAGCTCCACATCCCCACAACTGTAGCAAGTGGCCATTGTTGCATTGGCATTCTGCCTGACGTGTTTGGGGGGGGGGGGGGGGGGTTAAATTAAGCAGTATCGTATGGAGTGGGATGGCCAAAAAAAACTTTAAAGATCGTTAAAACTTTATCCTTCTAAATGTCAACACATTAATGACGGTAAAACTAATTACTCTCTCCTGTGTAACTCCATGTTATTGCCAATCTCTAAGATCGGTTGGATGAATCAGAACTGGTACTTTGATGAAGTCAAAATAAAACAAAGGTGTTTCTGAGAAACAGGGAAACATTGGTTAACAGCAAATAAATGCATTTTCAAAAATTTTAAGCTCGACATTTTAAAAGATTGCAGAACTGCAATCGTTTCCGAAAGCCTTTGTACAAGTCATTAAAATAGTATGCCTTGTCATACTTCAAATGAGAGTTCCAATCCTATTGCCAACATCCGTTCTCAGGCTTGTTTCCAAGGCTCAGCGTCCCCAGTCTACCGAACACCCATGTGAGTCATTCGTGCTTTAAGACGCATGTGCAGTCAGGAAATCCTTCCTCGTCTTGATTTACAGTAGGCCAGACGCAAACAGAAAACAAAGAAACAGCCCTGTCCCTTTAAAAAAAAGTAGCAAATCGGATGCCGTCTATTTGAAACATTTACGGGAACAGGCCTCTATTTTTAAAGTAAACAAATTATGCCCAATCTAACATAATTTTTATTTGCATTTTTTTTTAAATTGAATCGTTTACTTTTTTGAAAGGAAATGACAAATACCTAGATTAGAGCTACGGTTGTTTTCATAGACAGCCCCTGTCATCCAACTATTACAATGTTAAACAGTAACTGTAGTTTGTTATATGGTTGCGATTCCGTTTAAAAGCAGTGTTGGATACAGCAATATAAATGACATGTGTGCACTGGAACATGCTAATTAGCCACAGACTGGTCCCTGCAGGGAAACGCTGAACGGACAGAGTCAGTGGAGCGCTGCTTGGTTCCAGTGTGGTCAGCTGCAGCCTCAATCAATATCAGTGCGATCTATTTCTCCCCTCAGCTCCATTCACCTATCCCAATTCCAAGCGGTGTGTGGTGAGGGGAACCAACACTTCTCGGACAGTCAGGGGTAAAGTCAATTTACTTCGATAACTGCGATTTAATCTATTATTTTGCTTCACCACCTCCCCCCCCCCCCCCCTCGTTTATGAGTGGGCAAGAAGAGGTTGGAATAGAAGTCAGTTGTGTTTTGGGCACCCTCTGTCAAGTTAGAGGATAACGGGAGGGAGAAGGAAAGAGCACCGTGCTCAACAGAGCGGTTCCCTAACACCACCAGCACCCCCACTTCCCATCCACCACCCCCAAATCATTTCACCCCCACCCCACCCCCCTTTCGGATCGTTACATACACCTCCGGTTGTGGCTGTGCCGCCATTTTTATTTGGGTTACTTTTCTCCTTAGGTCTGGGTCGCCACATTTTATGTTCTTTTTAAAAAGTGGATTGAAGGCAGGAGGTGTGTGTGTGTGTGAGAGAGAGAGAGACACGGAGCCAAGTGGGACTGGGACTAGGGCGCAGGCAAAACTGGCAACATTGTAGCGCCTTCTAGAACGTGACAACAGCCGAGTATCAATGTTAAAGTAGCAAAGCAGCTCTCGCAGCTCAAAACACAACTTACCCCCTTCCACGATCCAGTTGCAGTCTCCTCCTCCTCCTCTTCACCCAGCTCGGACTGCCTGTCCTACAGCTATATCTATAATTAACTCGCTCCTTCAAACACCGAGAGAGAGAGAGACAACCCCTTTTTGCACGATCGTTGCTGAAATTGCTTCTTGCCTGTGTGTGTGTGTGTCTGATCTTGTCGTGGGAGATGAGTAATGTTTTTCCACGCTACTTTTTTCAAAAAAAGGAAAAAAAAACCCTCCAAATGTAAAAGCACATACACACACACAGCGAAAGACGAAACGAAAACGATACGGATTTACATATACCACCAAAAAAAACCATCGGACGCCAGAACGCTGACACACGTGATGGATAACGTCACCAACCCTTGCGAACGATGCAAAACACTTTGGAAGTTGTCTGCACTTTCGGGGGCTTTAAATAGAGGAGGAGTTGTGGGCTCTACTCACTGCTCTCAGGGGTAATTACAGGGGATAAGGGCACAGTGTCCTGGAAACCAACACCTGCCTGTCCATTATATATAAGGTTTCAGTGTTTCAGGGCTTTTAAACCCTCAAACACTTTTTAAAAATAAATACAATCCACTACACTTGCCACCCAATCATATACATAAAACATCACAACTGTCTTGGCAGCTGTTCCTTTCCCAGTACATCTTTCTATGCTCAGATGCATCAAATGTTGTGGAAATCTAGTGTTTTGTTTTGGAAAAGTAATGTCACATTTTTTAAACAAAGACAGTCGGGGGGTTTTGGTATTTCTGGGGGTCGGTCGTGAATTCTGACGGCATCCTGCTTTCTGTACGACCAGACCAGAGCCAAAGGCTGCGTGTGTTTGTGTTTAAAATGAGCGCCTTTGTACCTGATATTCTTGCTCCTGTTGGTCCCTTTCTGCTGAGTGGCTGCTGATCGCTTTCTCTCCAAGTGGCTGACGGTCATGTCCCTCTCTCTGGTTGCCAGGGTATTGTTTATTTCGAAAGGATTCCCCCTCCTCCTGTCTTTAAAAACCTCATACTAGCCTTGGGAATTCCCTCTCACACCCTGATCGTCTTACGCATTCCTGAGCGTAAAAAAAACACAGAAGTAATCTCGAATATTGAGTGCATTTGCGCTTCGCAGTTGAGAGGTCGCTGAGATATCCCCCCGCCCCAGTCGCTCCAGTTCGCTTCGCTTCCTGCATTAACCTTGTAAATTGTATCTTTTAGTGGAAAGAGCCAGGAAATCGTTATCAGGCGGGAGAGAAAATAAAATGTTGTTATAAGCTTGTTGTGTGTCAAAGTAAACACATTTAGTAAAAGCGAGAGTTTTGTTATATTTACACAAGACTGAGATTTTGAGATAAGCGACTGTACCTCAGTGCCTGTTGGTTAATTACAATGTTATTGGCAGTGAAATTAAAAATAATAAAGTTAAAGAGCGGAATAGTAATTGGCTAATATTGAGCCACAACGCGATTATCTGATGCCCTTTGCCCCCATCAGAAGTACAGAGGAAAAGTAGGCGACTTTAATCAAATCTTAAAATGGCAATATCGCCTCCTAGCTTTGTAATTCCCTGTGCCGAAGTAGTTTTGCTGTTTCAACACCAACCCCCTGAGGATGCCGGAGATCTGAAATAACAACAGCTAGTGCTAGAATTGCTCGGTATCTGTGAACGACCAAGCTTAATGTTTTAGGTCAATGACCTTTCACTTAGAGTTCAATTTTTCAAATTAATCCTTGTTTTCCTTTTCAAGTTACAATTATTCTACGCAACAAAGAACTGTGGACGCTGAAGATCTGAAAGAAAAAAACAGAAATCGCTGGAGAAACTCAGCAGGTGTGGCCGCCTCTGTGGACAGAAAAACAGTTTTAACATTTCCAACCTTTAACTCTTTTTTTGTTCTCTCCGCACATTTTTCCCTCCAGCAATTTCGCTTATAATTTTTTAACTCTTGGGAATTTACATTTCGCAAGTTTTGACGAGCCCATAGTTTAGAGGAAGCTCCCACCACCATGATCAACTGAGAAGTTTGATTGTACTTTTTATAACGCCATAATATGTAGGACACACTGCTCTTTGGGACTGCTCCATCGTTCGATGACTTGATGATAATCCTCAATTCCATTTTCCTGCCTTTTCCCAGAAGCCTTACTGACTGAAAATCTGTTTTATCTCAGCTTTGAATATGCTTAATGGGCCAGTCTCAGCAGGAAAGAATTCCACCAATTCATTATCTTCATAGAATCCCTACAGTGTGGAAGCATGCTATTCGGCCCTTTGAATCTGCACAGACCCTCCCAAGAGCATCCCACCCAAACCCACCCTCTCCCCATAACCCTGTATTTTCCATGGCTAATCTACACATCCCTAAACACTATGGGCAACCTAACCTGCCAATCTTTGGAAATCAGAGCACCTGGAGGAAACCCACGCAGACACTGGGAGAACATGCACACTCCATACAGACACTCATCTGACGCTGGAATCAAATGGCACGGTGGCACAGTGGTTAGCACTGCTGCCTCACAGCGCCGGAGACCCGGATTCAATTCCCGCCTCAGGCGACTGACTGTGTGGAGTTTGCACGTTCTCCCCGTGTCTGCGTGGGTTTCCTCCGGGTGCTCCGGTTTCCTCCCACAGTCCAAAGATGTGCAGGTCAGGTGAATTGGCCATGCTAAATTGCCCGTAGTGTTAGGTAAGGGGTAAATGTAGGGGTATGAGTGGGTTGCGCTTCGGCAGGTCAGTGTGGACTTGTTGGGCCGAAGGACCTGTAATCTAATCTAATCTAATCTAATCAAACCCAGGTCCCCAGTGCTCCAAGGCAGCAGTACTAACCACTCAGGCACTGTGCTGCCCACTGAGAAGAAAACCCTCCTCACCTGGTCCAGGACTCTCCCACAGGAGAAACAACCTCTCCACATCTACCTTAACAAGGCCCCTAAGAATCTTATATGTGACAATAAGGTTACCTCTTATTAGCGTAAACACGAGTGCACGTATGTATCCTGTCCTCACAATAATATCCTTCTACATCTCAAATCAACTTGGTGAACCTCTAATGCCCATTGTATGTTTTCTTAAAAAAGAGAACCAAAATTATTCTGGTTCCCAGGTGTGGTCTGACTAGTGCGGAGTGTAGTGTTAGCAAGACCTCTGTATTTTTAAACTCCAATTCCTTTGAAATGAAGCTAATAGTCCATGTGCCTTCTCTATTATCTGCTGAACTTGGATATTAACTTTTTATAGTTCATGCACAAGATCTCCCAAATCCCTCCTTGCTGCATCGTTCTACAGTCATCCCCTGTTCAAATAATTTTCAGCTCTCTATTCTTGCCAAAGTGCATAACTTTATATTTTCCCACATTATATTTCCCATCCACTTAAGTTTGTGTCAGTCTCAATACTTGCCTTTCCACCTTTTTTATGTCATCTGAAAACTTACAATAGTATCTTCACTTCCATCACCCAATCAATTTTTTTAAGTAATTGTACTCAAAATTGACCCCATGCCACCCAACTTGACACAGATTGCCATTCTGAAACTAATTTGCATATAGCTCAAGTTGTTAATTGCTGATAGATCACTGGAATACCCTCCCTAAACCTCTCTGTGTCTCTCATTTAACTTGTTGCTTGACACCCACCTTCATGATCAAAGTTAAAAATCACACAATACCAGGTTATAGTCCGACAGGTTTAATTGGAATCACACTAGCTTTCGGAGCGACGCTCCTTCATCAAGTGATGAAGGAATCACTTGATGAAGGAGCGTCGCTCCAAAAGCTAGTTTTCTTCCAATGAAACCCTGTTGGACTATAACCTGGTGTGTGATTTTTAACTTTGTACACCCCAGTCCAACACCGGCATCTCCGAATCATGACTTCATGATCAAGGTATTGATCGCTCAAGATTTGACCCTTCCAGCCTGCACTGCCGTTTAGTATGATCATGGCTGATTTGGTTATGGTCTCATCTCTGCTTTCCACCCCGGGTGCTCCGGTTTCCTCCCACAGTCCAAAGATGTGCAGGTCAGGTGAATTGGCCATGCTAAATTGCCCGTAGTGTTAGGTAAGGGGTAAATGTAGGGGTATGAGTGGGTTGCGCTTCGGCAGGTCAGTGTGGACTTGTTGGGCCGAAGGACCTGTAATCTAATCTAATCTAATCTAATCAAACCCAGGTCCCCAGTGCTCCAAGGCAGCAGTACTAACCACTCAGGCACTGTGCTGCCCACTGAGAAGAAAACCCTCCTCACCTGGTCCAGGACTCTCCCACAGGAGAAACAACCTCTCCACATCTACCTTAACAAGGCCCCTAAGAATCTTATATGTGACAATAAGGTTACCTCTTATTAGCGTAAACACGAGTGCACGTATGTATCCTGTCCTCACAATAATATCCTTCTACATCTCAAATCAACTTGGTGAACCTCTAATGCCCATTGTATGTTTTCTTAAAAAAGAGAACCAAAATTATTCTGGTTCCCAGGTGTGGTCTGACTAGTGGGGAGTGTAGTGTTAGCAAGACCTCTGTATTTTTAAACTCCAATTCCTTTGAAATGAAGCTAATAGTCCATGTGCCTTCTCTATTATCTGCTGAACTTGGATATTAACTTTTTATAGTTCATGCACAAGATCTCCCAAATCCCTCCTTGCTGCATCGTTCTACAGTCATCCCCTGTTCAAATAATTTTCAGCTCTCTATTCTTGCCAAAGTGCATAACTTTATATTTTCCCACATTATATTTCCCATCCACTTAAGTTTGTGTCAGTCTCAATACTTGCCTTTCCACCTTTTTTATGTCATCTGAAAACTTACAATAGTATCTTCACTTCCATCACCCAATCAATTTTTTTTAAGTAATTGTACTCAAAATTGACCCCATGCCACCCAACTTGATACAGATTGCCATTCTGAAACTAATTTGCATATAGCTCAAGTTGTTAATTGCTGATAGATCACTGGAATACCCTCCCTAAACTTCTCTGTGTCTCTCATTTAACTTGTTGCTTGACACCCACCTTCATGATCAAAGTTAAAAATCACACAATACCAGGTTATAGTCCGACAGGTTTAATTGGAATCACACTAGCTTTCGGAGCGACGCTCCTTCATCAAGTGATGAAGGAATCACTTGATGAAGGAGCGTCGCTCCAAAAGCTAGTTTTCTTCCAATGAAACCCTGTTGGACTATAACCTGGTGTGTGATTTTTAACTTTGTACACCCCAGTCCAACACCGGCATCTCCGAATCATGACTTCATGATCAAGGTATTGATCGCTCAAGATTTGACCCTTCCAGCCTGCACTGCCGTTTAGTATGATCATGGCTGATTTGGTTATGGTCTCATCTCTGCTTTCCACTCTGTTCCCAGAAGCCTTGCCTCCTTTGTTCTACTATCACCTATCCTAGAATCTCTTTATCTAACTCAGTGTTAGATTTAATGTGATTTTGCTCCCAAAGAAGTAAGTTTTGTAATGTTCAAGGTGTTATACGAGTGCACATTATAGTTGTTGTGCTTAGATTTAAGGTAACAACATTTTCTGTAAGATAACAGCACTTTCCAACACTTCCCACCTCCCACCCAAAAGCAAGCCAATCTAAGTAAGAAACATGCCTGTGAATGGTGCCTGGGCTTTCAGAGCTAGTCTGCCAGGGCTTGTGAGCAAGTGTCATCTAGATGCCAGAATCTGAAACACTGGGTTCTTACGTCACTGACAAAGAGTAACACATTCTGAATGAACATTCATTGTCGTGGATGGGATGTTGACCAAACAGGGCTGCTGTGTCCTGGATGGTTCTGTGCATCTTGAGTATTGGAGCTACATTCATCCAGACAAGTGAAGAGTATCACACTGATAAATCGTGACTTATAACTGATGGATGAGCACTGGGAAACCAGAAGGTGTATTACCTTCCACAGGACTCCCCTCTGAGCTGCCCTTGTAGCCACAGTATGTACAATGACTAGTGCAGTTCATTTAATCAATGGTAATGCCCAGGATGGTGTTCAGAGTGATTCATGAACAATACAAATCATTTATTTAAACTCTTTGATTTAAAAAAAAATCATTTATGGGATGTGGGTGTCACTGGCTGGGTGTCAATAGCATTTATTGCCCATCCCTAATTGCCCTTAAGAAAGTGATGGTGAGCTTCCCTTCTTAAATCACCACAGCCCATTTGCAGTAGGTAGACCCACAATGCTTAGGGAGGGTGTTCCAGGACTTTGACCCAATAATACTGAAGGAATGGTGATATAGTTCCAAGACAGGAGGGTAAAAACAAAGGGTTAGAGAAACACAGCAGGTCTGGCAGCATCTGCGGAGGGAAGGACAAAGTTAATGTTTCAAGTCCTGTGTGACTTTTTGAGATTTGCTGCTGTGCATTTTGTAGATCGGACAATCTCCTACCACTGTGCACTGGTGGTGGAGGGAGTGAATGTTGAAAGTGTTAGATGGGGAATAAGTCAAACAGGCAACTTTATTCTGAATGGTGTTGATTTTCTTGAGTGTTGTTGGACCACATTCAGTGAAGAGTATTGTGAACTTCCTGACTGGTGCCTTCTGGATGATGGAGAACTTCTGAACAGTCAGGAGATTGTATTCCCTCCAGGCTGCCCATCCTTTGACTTCTCTTAGAGACATTGCATTTTTGTGGCTGACCCAATACAATTTCTGGTCAGTGGCAACCCCCAGGATGTTGATAGTGATCATTGATTTACTAGTCCTGACTGTTACCTAGTGACTCATCCATAATACCATATATGTAGAACAGAATTAGGCCATTCAGCCTATCAAGTCTTTTCTACCACTTGATCATGACTGATATCATGGCCAACGAATAATCCATCAGGAAAATATACATCTCGAAGGTAGGCAATGATAGATTTGGGGTTCTCACATAATCTGCATTTAAAATGGTGAAATAACTAGCTGACAAGAAGACTGGCATTCGGAGAGACTTCATGGAGTGTAGCTTGATGAATTTGGAAATATCAATGCATTTGTTGACAAATTTGAATTTGCTGATCATTGGGTAATATTTAGTTTGTGCTCTAGAAAGAAAACATATTGACAAATTCTGGAATTTCAAAACCTTCGATGGATATTTGAAGCCAGAAGATCAGCCACCAAATATTTGCAGAAATGTTATTTGTTGATTTAATTAACTTCTAGTCTATTGATATTATCAATGGAAGTAACTGGCATTTTAAGCATATGAGCATGTTATTAATTGATACAGAGATTTTATTGATGTACTGTACTTACATAAATAAAGTTTTCCAAATCCATTACACAATGTTATTGATATTTGAAAACTGGTACCTCTATTGACACAAAAGTAGCCAATTCATGATTACACCTTATGACTATTACCACCAAAGCAGTATGTTGTGTCTAAATGAGATAAACACAACATAGTAAGGGAAGCAACTTTGATAATGGCCTTTGGGGAAAGAAATTCACACCAAAACTCTGGAAGCTTGTGACTTCATCTGATTCTTCATCAGATCTTCTTTACAGATTGAAAGTTACATCTGGTTTAACCAGAAAGGACAATGAAGTGATCAGAGTTACAACATATGACCCTTACTCCAGATGGACATTTTATGAGAACCCTTCCAAATTGAAAACTCACTCCATCACTCAATTAGTAAAGGTATTGTTTGTTGGGGAACTGAACCACACAGGTTAAGATCTTCCTGGTCACTTAGGTCATCCAAAGGGGCAATATAAGAGTTTTTAAGAGGAAAAATAACATGGATAACATAGGAGGAGGCCATTTGGCTCATCATAATTATTTAATCCCACTATTCATCTTCTACCCATAACCCCACAATTTAGTCCAATTCAAAAACATGTTCAACTGCCTTTTGAAAGTCTCTGTAGAATTTGCTTCAGAGCTTAACAGCCCCCTGTGTGGAATAAAAACCCCTTTCCATTCCTGTTCCTTTTGCTGATGATTTTAAGTCTATGATTTCTGAGTTCTGACACATTTGCTAAGGTAGACAATTCTTGCTCTATTAACAGGTTTGTTCTATCAAAACCACTCATAATTTAAAAAAATGTTCTTGCTGTCTGGCAGTCCCTCAGCAGTAAGAATGACTCGATTTCATTCTGGTCCATTGGATTCTGCAACGGTTGATAATTTCAATGTCCAACCTGCAGACTTTGCCACAGGCAGAGCAGTCGGTCCTTTAAGCTTTTGGGTAGGTGCGGTGTTTGGAAGTTTATGTGCACTCACTGGTGCCTTGACTTCACTTCTGCATGTTCCTCTTGATGCTTTTTGGTGCCTTCCCAAGTGAACATTTTCATGATTTTAACACCACTGTTAGGCATCCTGTGACCTTCTCTGCTCTAAAGGAAACGATCCCAGTTTCTTTAACCCATCCACATGAGATCAGCCAATATTTCTCTGCTAAGTGCAGTGACTTCTAGCAACTGAGTAGATAGACATAAAGTATGGACACACTATGATTGATTAGACTAGATTACTTACAGTGTGGAAACAGGCCCTTCGGCCCAACAAGTCCACACTGACCCCGCCGAAGCGCAACCCACCCAGACCCATTCCCCTTCATCTAACACTACGGGCAATTTAGCATGGCCGATTCACCTGACCTGCACATTTTTGGACTGTGGGAGGAAACCGGAGCACCCGGAGGAAACCCGCACAGACACGGGGAGAATGTGCAAACTCCACACAGACAGTCGCCTGAGGCAGGAATTGAACCCAGGTCTCTGACACTGTGAGGCAGCAGTGCTAACCATTGTGCCACCTTGGTTTTCATATTCCATGAATTGATCATTGTAATTTTAATATGCTGGTCTCAGTTATGACCACTAATTTGATAGAACAGACCAACATACATATGGACGAGGAGTATGAATAGGCCATTCAGCCCCTCGAGCCTGCTCTGCCATTCAAGGAGATCATGGCTGATCTGATTGTAACCTCAAATTCACATTCTCACCTATTCCTGATAACCTTGCTTAACAACAATCTATCTACCTCTGTCTTTAAAAAACTCAAGGACTTGGATTCCACCAACTTCTCAGGGAGAGAGTTTTAAAGACATGATATTCCATTTGAAATGGGTAACCCTGATTTTTAAACACTGATCTCTACTTCTAGATTCTCTCACAAGAGAAAATATCCTCTCCACGCCTGACAATATCACCCATGATCTTATATGTTTCAATCAAGTCCGCTTTTGCTCTTCTGAATTCCAGCGTGCAAATGCTTAGCCTCTCCAGCCTTTGCTCATAAGACAATCCACCCATTCCAGGTCTGAGTCTAGTAAGTTTTCTCTGAACTGCCTCCAACACATTGACATACTTCCTTAAATAAAGTAACCAATACTGTGCAGAAAGTGAGGACTGCAGGTGCTGGAGATCAGAGTTGAGTGTGGTGCTAGAAAAACACAGCAGTTCAGGTAGCATCTGAGGAGCAGGAGAATCGATATTTCAGGCATAAGCCCTTCATCAGGAATGATACATAACTAATACTGTGCACCATACATCAGGTGGGATCTCATTGGTGTCTTGTATAATTGAAAGCTTAATCTCCTTATTTTTGTATTAAATTCCCTTGGCAATAAATGATAACATTCTATTAGCTTTCCTAATTACTTGTTGTGTCTGCACTCTAACCTTTTGCAATTCATATTATTTGCTTCAATACCTTCAGTTTCAGAAAGGAACTAAAAATACCTCAAGGTTTTCTGAAAATCGAAAAGAGAAAGAAAGACTTGTATTTATATAGTGCCTTTCTTAATCAGAATGAGAGCACATTAAGCATTGTTTGAAGTGTAGTCACAATTTGGAAAAGGCAGCTGTCAGTTGCCTCACAGTCTCTGAACGAGTACCAATGCGATAATGACTAGATAATCTATTTTAGCGACATCAATTGATGGCTTAATCTTGACCAGAACACCAAAGGGAACCTCTTTCTTTTTCTTCACAATGGGAGCCTGGTTTGGGCAAGCAAGGGCTCAGCCAGAAGACAAGCACCTCTGATAGGGCAGCACTAGACCTTTTTTATTTGTACTTAAGTCCTAAAGCAGGACTTGAACATGGAACTTTCTGAGTCAGATAGGAATGCTCTCAACAGAACCACAACCGACACAATCAAAACAGGATCTCCTCAGTGGATTGAGCAAGGTCTGTTGGGAAGTGGCCCTCCCCTCTTCATCCCCACAGAAGGTCACCACTTCTACACAAATGGTCCATCTTAATTTACTCGTATCCTTTCACAAGTCACGAATGCCCCAGCCCATCCTCAATTGGGCATGGTAAATTGCTTTCTTGAATAACTGTAGACACACACACACACACAGTGCTTTCATGCTTTCATGGGGTTTTGACTGAGCAACAGTGAAGGAATAGCTCAATGTCAGAATGGTGTGTGGTTTAAAAACAAAACATTTGGAGGAACTCAATTGGTCTGGCAGTATCTTTGGAGAGAGGAACAGAGTTAATGTCTTGAGTCTGATAGACTCTTCTTCAGAACCAGAAGAGGCTGGAAAGTGATGGCTTTTATATTTTTGTCAGAGGCAGAAGGGGAGAAAGTGGAATGAATGGCAAGGGTGACCTGAGCAAAAGTCAAAGGCAGTGCTAATGGTGGTAAAGGAGCAATCGAGGTACAAGATTGGTGTAAATGAAGATGTGAAAAGAAGAACATAGTTCCACTCTGCTAAGATTTGGTCTGTGTTTTGGAGAGAAACTTGCAGCCAGTGATGTTTCCATGAATCTACTGTCTTTGTCCTTCTTTATGGTAGGGGCCATAGGTTTGTAATCTCAAAGGAGCTTTACGTGTTTCTTCAATGCATCTTGTAATTATAACACAATATATCACCAAGGAGAAAGTGAGGACTGCAGATGCTGGAGATCAGAGCTGAAACATGTGTTGCTGGAAAAGCTCAGCAGGCCAAGCAGCACCCAAGGAGCAGGAGAATTGACTTTTCCAGCATAAGCCCTTCTTCAGGAATGAGGAGGGTGTGCCAAACAGGCTAAGATAAAAGGTAGGGAGGAGGGACTTGGGGGAGGGGTGTTGGGAATGCGATAGGTAGAAGAAGGTTAAGGTGAGGGTGATAGGCCGGAGAGGGAGTGGGGGCGGAGAGGTCGGGAAGAAGATTGCAGGTCAAGAAGGCGGTGCTGAATCCTCCCACCCTGCCCCCTGTAAAAACGCCATCCCATATTCCCAATTCCTTCACTCCACCGCATCTGCTCCCAGGAGGACCAATTCCAATACCAAACAACCCAGATGGCCTCCTTCTTCAAAGACCGCAATTTCCCCTCAGACGTGGTTGACGATGCTCTCCACCGCATCTCCTCCACTTTCGCTCCTCTCGCCC
>NC_057729.1:48466138-48469520 GCF_004010195.1 Chiloscyllium plagiosum
CACCTCCACACACATCATTTACTGCATCCGCTGCACCCAATGTGGCCTCCTCTACACTGGGGAGACAGGCCGCCTACTTGTGGAACATTTCAGAGAACACCTCTGGGACACCCGCACCAACCAACCCAACCGCCCCGTGGCTGAACACTTTAACTCCCCCTCCCACTCCGCCAAGGACATGCAGTCCTTGGCCTCCTCCATCGCCTGGAGGAAGAGCGCCTCATCTTCCACCTAGGAACCCTCCAACCACAAGTGATGAATGCAGATTTCTCCAGTTTCCTCATTTCCCCTCCCCCCACCTTTTCTCAGTCCCAACCATCAGACTCAGCACCGCCTTCTTGACCTGCAATCTTCTTCCCGACCTCTCCGCCCCCACACCCTCTCCGGCCTATCAACCTCACCTTAACCTCCTTCCACCTATCGCATTCCCAACGCCCCTCCCCCAAGTCCCTCCTCCCTACCTTTTATCTTAGCCTGCTTGGCACACCCTCCTCGTTCCTGAAGAAAGGCTTATGCCCAAAACGTCGATTCTCCTGCTCCTTGGATGCTGCCTGACCTGCTGCGCTTTTCCAGCAACACATTTTTCAGCACAATATATTACCTCCAGGTACACATAAGCTTTTCAGTATGCTGCCTGGCTTGCTGAGTTTCTCAAGGACCCTCTGCTATTATTTCAGATTTCCAGCATCCACAGTATTTTGTTTTTATTACTTCCCTCGATCATGTTGTTTTGCTATGATATACACCATAACCTCATTATTTCACTTCATAAATGAGCGTGAACATTGATACAATATTCAGCTGAGCCAGGAACTACAGTTCATCCTATAGAGGAGGCAGATATTTGGAAGATACCTTGTTCAAGTTGTACTCAGGTCTCATCTCTCTCTTCCTTATCAGGTACAATCATAAAGCACTATATCATTATGTTATCAATCTGCCTTGTATCATTGTTGCAGTGTATACTGTATCGTTATTGTATCAGTGGACGTTGAATCGTCAATCATCATGAACTGAAAAATTTCAGTAACATTGCTCCAATTTTTAACCTTCCTTTTGTTATGAAACAGACAAAACCCCCTCAAGATATATTAAGAAGATAGCATAGAACCTAACTTTTTCTTATTTTAAAGGTAAGTGTAAGATGTTGCATTCCAGACGCAACTCAGTTGGTCAAACTACTCAACTTTAAGCAAAACACCTTTTATTTTTACACAACAGTTAAAATACAGACAAAAAAAAAGTTTAACTGTAACTCCAGTGAAATGCTTGACAAAATAATATCTATAAACAACTGTGTCAATATTAACAACATCCCATAAACACACCCTTGGCAAAAGCAAATTCAGTAAAATAGATTGTCTCACATGCAATTCTAGCAGCTTTTAGCTGTAACAGAGAGAGGAATAAGAGCTTCTACATCCAGCTTCAAGGCCCAGCAACTACAGAAAGCTAAAACTAAAAGTCCTGTTCTGTGGGAGCTTGACCCCACCCATTCAGGCTGCTTCTATTGTTTCAATTTTAAAAAACCCTAAGGCCTCGCAAGGTTTACTTTATTGGCTTTGAGCAGACTGCTTGACACCTCTGTCTCAGCCTTTCTTTATAAAAAATACTAGAACTAAATACACTTCTTAATGCCATTGTATTGTCACACCTCACCTTCACATTATCCAGGTCTGACTCATAGAGTCATACAGCATGAAAATCTTTTGGTTCAACTTGTCCACACTGACCAGTATCTCAATCTGACCTTGTCTCATTTGCCTGTATTTGGCCCATAATCTTCTAAATCCTTTCTATTTATGTATCCACGCTGATGTCATTTTAACATTATAATTGAAACTGAATTGAATTGAATTGAATTTATTGTCACGTGTACCGAGGCACAGTGAAAAGCTTTGTCTTGTGAGCAATACAGGCAGATCACAGAGTTAAGTAGCATAGATATGTAAATAATAGGTAAACAGCAGCAAAAACAAAAACACAAATACAGGTCTCCACCATATCAGAGTTCAGGGCCACCATGCTCCTGTGAGGATGAAAGACAAACATGGCAAGATTTGGGAACCTTAGATAACAAGATATTGAAAGTTTAGTCAAAAAGAAAGAGGAAAAATATGTAAGATTTAGGAAACTGAAAACAACAATATCCCTTGAGGGTTATAAAGAAAGCAGAAAAGAACATAAACAAGAAATTAGGAGAGCTAGAAGGGGCCATGAAATGTTCTTAGTGAGTAGGATTAAAAAGAATCCCACAGCATTTTATATTAAGAGCAATTGGGTAAATAGGGAAAGGTCCGCTCAAGGACAAAGAAGGGAATTTAGGCATGGAGTCAGAGGAAGTGGATGAGATCCTTCCCATCGGTATTCACTGAGGTGCAGCATATAGATGACAGTAAGATTAGGGAGAGGTATGTTGATATTCTGCAGCATATCAGTATTAAGAAGGAGGAACTGTTGGGTGTCTTGAAAAGTATTCAGGCAGATAAGTCCTCAGGGCCTGATGAGATCCACCCCAGGATACTGAAAGAGGTAAGGAAGGAGATTGCCAAGGCCTTGACAGAGATCTTGTATCCTTCTTAGCCACAGGCAAGGTCACAGAAGACTTGAGAATAGCCAATGTCATTCCTTTGTTTAAGTAGGACAACAGGGACAATCCAGGAAATTATAGGTCAGTGAACCTTAAATCAGTGGGAGGGAAATTATTGGAGAAGATTCTTAGGGACAGGATTTACTCACATTTGGAAAAGAATGCATTTATTTGGGGTAGTCAGTATGGCTTTGTGTGGGAGATGTCTTTACTCACAAATTTGTCTGAGTTTTTTAAGGAAAAGATAAAGATGATGGATGAGGGTAGGACAGTGGATGTTGTCTACATGGACCTTACTAAGGCATTTGATGAGGTCCGCCACGGTAAGCTGGGCCAGAAGATTAAGTCACATGGAAGCCATGGTAAGTTGTAAAGAACAAAGAACAAATAAAATTTACAGCCCAGGGAATAGCCCCTTCGGCCCTCCAAGCCTGAGCTGATCCAAATGTACTGTCTAAACCTGTTGGTCATTTCCTAAGCATCTGTATCCTTCTGCCCCCCATCTACTCATGCATTTATCCAGACGTACCTTAAATGAATCTACCGTGCCTGCCTCTACCACCTCTGCTGGTAACATGTTCCAAACACCCACCACTCTCTGTGTGAAGTACTTGCCACATGTACCCCCTTAAACTTTCCACCTCTCATCTTGTAAGCGTGACCTCTCATTATTGAATCCCTCACCCCGGGAAAAAGCTTATTTCTATCCACCCTGTCTATACCCTTCATGATGTTGCAGACCTCAATCAGGTCCCCCCCCCCACCCCCCCCTTTTCTAATGAAAACAATCCT
>NC_057729.1:48469942-48511137 GCF_004010195.1 Chiloscyllium plagiosum
TTCTCCATTTCGAGAAACTCCCTTCAACTATTACTCTCTGTCTCCTGTTGCTCAACCAGTTCTTTATCCATCTAGCTAGAACACCCTGCACACCATGTGACTTCACTTTCTCCATTAGTCTACCATAGGGAACCTTATCAAACACGTTGATGTCCATGTATATGACATCAACAGCCCTTCCTTCATCTATCAACTTGGTCACTTTTTCGAAGAACTCTATTAAGTTGGCAAGGCACGATCTCCCCCACACAAAACCATGTTGCCGATCACTGATAAGCCCATTCTTTTCTAAATATAAATAGATCCTATCCCTCAGTACTTTCTCCAGCAACTTCCCCACCACCGACGTCAGGCTCACTGGTCTATAGTTACCCAGAATATCCCTACTACCCTTCTTGGACAGGGGGACAACATAAGCAACCCTCCAGTCCTCTGGCACCTCACCTGCATTTAAGGATGCCACAAAGATATCTGACAGGGCCCCAGCTATTTCCTCTCTCGCCTCCCTCAGTAACCTGGGATAGATCCCATCCGGTCCTAGGGATCTGGCATCTTATTAACCTCTAGCCTACCCAACACATCTTCCCTACTTATGCCAATGTGATCCAGAGTAATCAAACTTCTATCTCTAATCTCAATATTCATCATGTTCCTCTCCTCAGTGAACACTGATGCAAAGTAATCATTGAGAATCTCACCCATTCTCTCAGGTTTGACACACAGCTTCCTTCATTATCCTTTAGTGGACCAGTCCTTTCTCTAGTTACCCGCTTGCTTCTTATATAAGAATAAAATGCTTTGGGATTCTTTAAAATGCTTTGAGCTGGCAAATTAAATACAAAATTGGCTTTGTCATAGAAGACAGAGGGTAGTTGTGGAGAGGTAAATTTCTGACTGGAAGTCTGTGATCAGTGGTGTTTCACAACAATCAATGCTGGGACCTCTGTTGTTTGTAATACATGAAAATGAGTTAATGATTGAGTAGGTAGTCTGATTAGGAAGTCTGTAGATGACATGAAAATTGGTGAAGTTGTGGATACTGAGGAAGGTTATCAAAGGATACAGTAGGATATGGATAAATTGGCCATTTAGGCAGAGAAATGGCAAATGGAGTTTAATCCAGACAAGTATGAGGTGATGCATTTTTGGACGTCAAATACAGTTAATGGCATGACCCTTGGGAGCATTGATATACAAAGGGATCTTGGGGTCCAAGTGCATAACTCCCTGAACACAAATTATTACGACATTAAAGAGTGTGCACGGCTTGCCTCCATTGATATGGGCATGGAGTGTGAGAGTTGTCAAGTCATGTTAACGTTGTATAAAACTTTATTTTGACCACATTCAGAGTATTGTGTTTAGTCCCGGTCTCCATGTTATAGGAAGGTTGTGGAGGCTTTGGAGAGGGAGCAAATGAGGTTTGCCAAGATTTAGCTTGGATTAGAGTGTATTAGCTATAAACTTGGACTGTTTTTGCAAGAGAATTGGAGGCTGAGGGGCAACCTTAGAAATATATAAAATTATGAGAGGCATGGATAAGGTGAATACCCAAAGTCTTTTTCCCAGCTGGAAATGTGGGCATAGGTTTAAGACGAGGGGAAAGATTGTTTACAGAGAGGATTGTCAGCGCCTGGAAAGCTGTGTCAAAGGGAGGTCAGAGAAGCAGATACAAGAGCAAAGTTTTGGAGGCATTTAGCCAGACACATGACAGGCAGAGAATGAAAGACTGTGGATCATGTGCAGGTAGATGGGATTAGTTTAGAATGGCATTATGGTCAGCACAGTCGAAGTGGGCCAAAGGGCCTGTTCCTGTGTAAGTACTGTTCCATGTTCTATGAATGACAATGCCACATTGCATTGCAGTGTTTTAGAAATGATTGTTTTTCCTCAGTCAAGGATTTCTCTTCACTGCATTTGACATGGCCCTTGGCCATGTCTGGGCTATTTCTCTCACATCTGATCCCACCCTTTACACAACACGGCACCCTTTGTCCTCACCATCCATGACGCCAGCCTCCCTATTTAAGGGTTATCACCCATCATTTCAACCACTTCCAGCATAATTGTGTTACCACTAAATACATCTTCCCTCCCCTGCCCTTTCCATTCCAAAGAGATGCTGTCCTCTGCGATAACCTGTGATATTTTTTGAATACCCTCCAACACACACTTCACTTTCTAAAGCAACTTCCTAACCAAGCCCACAGATGCAAAATCGTCAATATTCCCAGGTGAATAGTCATTTAGGTATATGTTTTAAAATTTGGTAGAATGCATTTATCACTTATAATATAACCTCTTCATGGAGGTGAGCAAACTCAGATTGGGCAATCACTTTGGTGGTCATCTTCACTCAATTCCCAAGCATGATCCTGTGCTTCTGGTCTCCTGTCATTTAATTCTCCAGCCATTTGCTGTCTATGTCCTCAGGCTTTGGACTGCTCTAACAAGTTCAACATAGGCTTGAGGAAAAGAACTTCAACTTTTGATCAGGAGGAACCCCGTCTCTTATGGAGTAGTTGGAATGAATATTGTCAGTGCATTTAGTAAGAACTTATACATTTGAGGGAGAAGGGGAAAGTGTGTTCCAATGACAGGAAGATGGGAGGAGGCTGAAGCAAAGCATAAATGATAGCATGTACTCATAGGGTTGAATTACATGTTTTATGTTATATGTCCTAAGTAACTCTGCATTTCCAGACTTCCAGACTCAACTATTTTGGTCATAATCACTGTTACCATTTTTTCCAGGGAGGACTTGTTAGTCATGATTCTTCAATTACCATTTGCATCTCCTTCAAATCCACCCCTTGTTCCATTCCTCAACCCATTACTATCATCCATTTTGCTATTTATCCTCTCCTCCCTCCACAATTCCACCATCTTTGCTCTGCCTCTGCAATTGCTTAATACATGTCATAACACCAGCTTTTTCCATTTATAGCGTCATAGAGATATACAGCATGGAAACAAACCCTTTGGTCCAACCCGTCCATGTTAACAAGATATCCCAACCCAATCTAGTCCCATCTGCCAGCACCCGGCCCACATCCCTCCAAACCCTTCCTATCCAATTGCCTTTTAAATGTTGCAATTGTATCAGCCTCCACCACTTCCTCTGGCAGCTCATTCCATACACATACCACCCTCTGTGTGAAAACGTTGCCTCTTAGATCTCTTTTATATCTTTCCCCTCTCACCCTAAACCTATGCCCTCTAGTTCTGGACTCCCCCACCCCAGGGAAAAGTGCATAAGTTCAGGGAGTTATGCACTTTTCTATTTACCCTATCCATTCCCCTCATTATTTTGTAAACCTCTATAAGGTCACCCCTCAACCTCCAACGCTCCAGGGAAAACAGCCCCAGCCTGTTCAGCCTCTCCCTCTAGCTCAAATTCTCCAACCCTGGCAACATCCTTGGAAATCTTTTCTGAACCCTTTCAAATTTCACAACATCTTTCTGATAGGAAGGAGACCAGAATTGCACGTAATTTTCCAACAGTGGCCTAACCAATGTCCTATACAGCTGCATCATGACCTCCCAACTCCTGTGCTCAATACGCTGACAAGTAAAAGAAAGCATTCCAAACACCTTCTTCACTATCCTATCTACCTGCGACTCCACTTTCAAGGAGCTATGAACCTGCACTCCAAGATCTCTTTGTTCAGCAACACTCCCTGGGGCCTTACCATTAAGTGTATAACTCCTGCTAAGATTTGTTTTCCCAAAATGTAGCACCTCGCATTTATCTGAATTGAACTCCATCTTCCACATCTCAGCCCATTGGTCCATCTGGTCAAGATCCTGTTGTAATCTGAGGTAACCCTCTTCGCTGTCCACTATACCTCCAATTTTGGTGTCATCTGCAAACTTACTAACTGCACCTCTTATGCTCGCATCCAAATCATTTATGTAAATGACAAAAAGTAGTGGACCCAGCACTGATCCTTGTGGCACTCCACTGGTCACAGGCCTCCAGTCTGAAAAACAGCCCCCCACCACCACCCTCTGTCTTCTACCTTTGAGCCAGTTCAGTATCCAAATGGCTAGCTCTCCCTGTATGCATTGAGATCTAACCTTGCTAACCAGTCTCTCATGGGGAACCTTGTTGAACACCTTACTGAAGTCCATATAGATCACATCTACCGCAGTGGCACCACATTAGCCAACCTCCAGTCTTCCGGAACTTCACCTGAGACTATCGATGATACAAATATCTCAGCAAGAGGCCCAGCAATCACTTCTCTAGCTTTCCACAGAGTTCTAGGATACACCTGATCAGGTCCTGGGAATGTATTCCATCTTTACGTGTTTCAAGACACCCAGCACTTTCTCCTCTGTAGTATGGACATTTTACAAGGTGTCACCATCTATTTCCCTCCATTCTATATCTTTCATGTCCTTTTCCACAGTAAATACTGATGCAAAATACTCGTTTAGTATCTCTCCCATTTTCTGCAGCTTCACACAAAGGCCGCCTTGCTGATCTTTGAGGGGCCCTATTCTCTCCCTAGTTACCCTTTTGCCCTTAATGTATTTGTAAAGTCCCTTTGGATTCTCCTTTATTCTATTTGCCAAAGTTATCTCATGTCCCCTTTTTGCCCTCCTGATTTCCCTCGTAAGTATACTCCTACTGCCTTTATCCTCTTCTAAGGATTCCCTCGATCTATCCTGTCTATACCTGACATATGCTTCCTTCTTATTCTTAACCAAACCCTCAAATTTCTTTTGTCATCCAGCATTCCCTATACCTACCAGCCTTTCCTTTCACCCGTTATCTTATTCCTGAAGACTTCCCATTTTCCAGCTGTCCCTTTACCTGCGAACATCTGCCCTCGATCAGCTTTTGAAAGTTCTTGCCTAATACCGTCAAAATTGGTCTTTCTCCAATTTAGAACTTCAACTTTTAGATCTGGTCTATCCTTTTCCATCATTATTTTAAATCTAATGGATTTATGGTCGCTGGCCCCAAAGTGCTCCCCCACTGACACCAAAGTCACCTGCCCTGCCTTATTTCCCAAGAGTAGGTCAAGTTTTGCACCTTCTCCAGTAGGTGCAAATTTTCTTGTACATGCTTAACAAATTCCTCTCCATCTAACTGTCTGTGTGGAGTTTGCACATTCTCCCCGTGTCTGCGTGGGTTTCCTCCGGGTGCTCCGGTTTCCTCCCACAGTCCAAACAATGCGCAGGTTAGGTGAATTGGCCATGCTAAATTGCCCGTAGTGTTAGGTGAAGGGGTAAATGTAGGGGAATGGGTCTGGGTTGGTTGCTCTTCGGAGGGTCGGTATGGACTTGTTGGGCCAAAGGGCCTGTTTCCACACTGTAAGTAATCTAATCTAATCTAATCAGTATGGCAGTCCCAGTTTATGTTTGAAAAGTTAAAATCCCCTACAATAACCACCCTATTATTCTTACACATTGCTGAGATCTCCTTACAAGTTTGTTTCTCAATTTCCCTCTGACTATTAGGGGGTCTATAATACAATCCCAATAAGGTGATCAACCCTTTCTTATTTCTCAGTTACACCCAAATAACTTCCCTGAATGAATTTCCAGGAATATCCTCCCTCAGCACAGCTGTAATGCTATCCCTTATCAAAAACGCCACTCCCCACCCCCCCCCCCCCCCCCCCCCTCTCTTGCCTCCCTTTCTATCCCTCCTGTAGCATTTGTATCCTGGAACATTAAACTGCCAGACCTGCCCATCCCTGAGCCATGTTTCTATGATATCCCAGTCCCATGTTCCTAACCATGCCCTGTTCTGAAAAAGTCACCAACCTGATGCTTTATTTCAGTTGTCCCTTTGTAGGTATTGTCAGACCTATTGTGATATTTCCAGCATTTTTTATGATTTTCTTTTATTTTAGATTTCCAGAATCTGCACCATTTTCCCTCTGTGTAGATTAATCTGATCCTCATCAAACATGTGCTTTCCACTTGGGTTCACTGGATAGGAATCATAAGCAGTAATCCTGGTGAGTATCTCCCCTCCACACATAGTAAAGCACATTGTACTGCTGGCACCTTGGCACAGACAGGGAATTAAAACTGGGAATTCCAGTATATCTGGCTTTGGTTATTCCTTTAAATCCTTCCCTTCTCTGTGTTTCTCTTCTGTTCAACTGTTCCATGTGCTCATCTCAATTTCTAAGAGCCTCACTATGATTGAAATCCTCTCCATATCCACTGTAACTTTGTAACGTTGTTGCAGTTTGCTGAATGACCATTAGTGTCATTATGGAACAACGTTAAAGAACTTTGCAAAGTGCCATATTACTCACTGATATGAATCAGAACATTAACTTGGATTTTAATGCTATGACAGTGCTCACTGTTCCTCAATTGTTAGATGAAAAACTTTTAATTTCCCCTACTGGGCTGTTGAATGGACCTTTGTGGCCCTGCAAACTACTTCCTGTACATTGCTACATATACAAAGGACAGCTGACTACAATGTCAATTTACATTTTATTCATTCCAGGTTCTCTCAACACACTACTGAGGCAGTGGGGCTGCCAGGATACTGTGATAACTTTAATTAGAAAATTAATTCTTTCAATTTGTTTCAATTAAAGTTGATGGCATAATGTGAAGAATAATAAGACAGTATGACCAAAAGTGATGAGTGAGGAATATAACTGAAATAAAATGAGTATTGTTCTTACTACTTGTGCTCGATAGCTTGAAAATGAATGACCTCTTAAGTATAATGGGATGTGATGTCAGAAGCACAACATAGCCAGAAGCTCTCTGTGAATCTTAGTGGCAGTGCACCTTGTTGTTTAAAGCAATTGGCTTATTAAATCACTTCACATGTTCTTTTCATTGTTCACAGTAGACAGAGAAATAGATCATCCTCAACCAGTCCTCAATTGCAAAGCCTGAAACAATACATCTGTTAGATGTGATTCTGTTCTGCCGTCTTTGTCAGCTGTAAAAGATCTTGTGGCACTATTTTGAAGAGAAGGGGGTTTATTCTTGGTATATTGGCCAACATGTATCCCCCAATCGACATACACGAACTGCAGATTATCTGCATTGGAGGGTAATGGGCCAGGTGCTGACAGGTGGGATTAGATTGGTTAGGATATCTGGTAGGCATGGACGAGTTGGACCGAAGGGTCTGTGTCCGTGCTGTACATCTCTATGATTCTGTGACTCTAAGTAATTTACCTCCTGACTCCTCAGACTCTGTCCACCATCTAGAAGGCATGTATCAGCAATGTGATGAAATACTCCCCATTTGCTAGAGTGAGCGCAGTCCAACAACAATCAAAATGATTGACACTATCCAGGACAAAGCAGCCTGCTTGATTGGCACCAAACTACATTCACTCCCTCCACCACCGAAACTCAGGAGGAGGAGTGTGTGCTAGCTGCAATTTGCACTACAAAAATTCACCAAGGGTCTTTAGTCAGCATCTTCCAAACCCATAATCACCCCCATCTGAAAGGACACAGGCAGCAGATGTAAGGAAACACCACCAACAAGTTCCCCTCCAAACCATTCACCATTCTGACTTCGAAATATTCCCATTCTGTCAGTGTCACTGGGTCAAAATCGTGGAACTCCTTCCCTAATAGCATTGTGGGTCTACCTACATCAAATGGACAGCAGCAGCTGACCACCCCTTTTTCAATGGCAACTAGGGATAGGTTATAAATACTGGCCAAAAAGGGATGGGCATATCCCATAAGTGAATTAAAAAATGGTCTTATTGTGGGTTGGAGCATTCCCACAACCGGTCAGGTTTGGCAGGTTCTGCAAACCTTACTTTATCCTTGTGGAAACAAAAAGAGAACTGGGGACGCTGGAAATCTTAAAAAGAAAACCAAGAAATTGCTGGGTAAACTCAGCAGATCCAGCAGCATCTGCCAGGTGAGTTTCTCCTGCAATTTATTTGTGTTTTATATTCCTGTGGAGCGGAGGCCAGTAAAATTGCTGGCTGATGTGGACTTGGGTTTTGCAATATACCAATGTGCCTAGCCATTGGAATCCTGTGTGCTGGCTGCAATATTAGAACAAAGGCTTTGGACCAGCTTATAGTCATCAGCCCGTGTGGTGACCCGCCCTAACCCAATCATTTTCTGTTCCTTTTAGCATTTTCTTCTTGGGAAGTGGAGGGAGTTTTTAAATCCTTGCAGAGAATGATTTCACAGACCTTATTGAAAGTGGTTTCTGTCTTAAGTGCTTATACCCAATGGTCAAAAGTACAGTGTTTAAGACTTTTAATTCTAGGTACCTCTGGTCAGCTCTGTTTCTGAAAATGGAATATTGGATATAGAACAGTACACTCCCAGCACTAATTATTACGCAGTAAAGTTAGCCCTTTTTCACTCACTTGTAATCAGAAGCACTTGGCTCAGGCAAGAGGGAGTAAACTTTGTGAGCTTTCCCCATAAGCTTACTCTACAGTAAAAAGGATCAATATTCAACTGGCCATTTAACCACAGTGCCACCTGCTCAAAAGAGATAAAGAAAGCTTTTATCTTTGAGTTCTCAAACCTAGGAATTAAATGGGTAAACTGATCTGTCACCATCCTCCAATCTCGTAAAGTTCCTGCTCCTCAGCATGAGCTATTTTAGCTCAAACTCCTTTTTTCTGAACTTCTCTCTCTTTCCTCCATGCTCTTCCCCATTACTCTCTTTCTTGTTCCTTTTCTTTTTCTCAAATTCAAACCTCTGTTCTAATTTTAATCTCTCTTTTGTTACTTGATCCCTTTCATTAGCTTCAGTTTTCACCTGTAAACTGTTGGCCACTTTTTAAAATTGTGGGTTTTCTGCCTTTTAGGGCATTTTTGTTCAGCTGCCCCTCTGTTGGTTTTGATAACATTAATTTGAAAACAGTCCTGTCCCTTGTGAATACCATTTCCCCAGACCCAAACCAACTTATGTTTTTAAAGAAGCCAATTTAACCAGGCTTTCTTGAGTTAACAAAGAATGAGGTTATTAACTCTTAAACAACAGAATAATTAGTAACATAACACGTATACACATGAATTACAGGTAAGTCCAAAACGATAAGTTTTTTTTAAAGTATCAGTCTCTGAATTGTTGAATGTTGTGGCCATTTCAGTACATCTACTGGGTGGTATTGACATTGGTACTTGTCGATAGTTGTGAACAGTCAATTTCACTGTCCTTGGTTTTGAGGATGGGTTGCCATTCCATAGTTTTGATTCCTTTTGATGGTGATTGAATTCCAGCATTCAGAGTGAGAGAGTGCCTTTTGTTATCCTGATTCCTTTTGTCTGATTTGCAGCACTTGGAATGACAAAAGATCTTCCATAACCTGCATCACACTGGCAACTAGGAGGATAGTAATACATTACCTAACGTGAAATCACTCTCTTATACACGAGAACATTCAACTTCATTAGTGGTCTCCAAAAGACTTGAGTCAAAAAGTGGTGCTGGAAAAGCACAGCTGGCCAAACAGCATCCAATAAGCTGGAGAGTTGATGTTTCGAGCATAAGCTCTTCATCAGGAATGTGTGTGTGTGTTGGGCGGGGGTGGGGGGGTGGGGTAAGAGGTGGGAAGGAAAATGGACAGGTAGGACAGTTCAAGAGGGCGGTGGCAAGTTGGAGTGGTTGGTCACAGGGCGGTGAGGTTGTTTAGTGTGTCCCAGAGATATTCGGGACACATGCATTAAACCACACTATAGCTGACCACTTCAACTCCTCCTCCCACTCAGCCAAGGACATGCAAGTCCTGGGACTCCACCCCTGCCAAATCCTAGCTACCTAACGGCTGGAGGAAGAATGCCTTATTTTTCGCCTTGGGACCTCCAACCACATGGGATCAATGTGGATTTCACCAGTTTCCACACCTCCCCTCCCCCCACCTTATCCCAGATCCAACCCAGCACTGTCCTCTTGAACTTTCCTACCTGTCCATCTTCCTTCCCACCTATCCGCTCCACTCTCTGTTCGACTTATCAACCCTCACCTTCATCTACCTATCGCCTTCCCAGCTACATTCCCCCCAGCCCCATCCCTCTCCCATTTATCTCTCAGTCCCCTTGGCCCCTCCCCTGCATCCCACTTGTGATGAAGAGCTTATGCTCAAAACATCAATTCCCCTGCACTCAGATGATGCTTGACCTGCTACACTTTTTGACTCTGATCTCCAGCCCTCACTTTTTCCAAAAGAATTGAAAATGGCTTATTTCATCTCCTGTCCTTGTGTACTCTTCAAAGGGGAACACAAAATGATTCTGCAAAATAAGACATAGGAGCGGAAGTAAGGCCATTCGGCCCATCGAGTCCACTCCGCCATTCAATCATCGCTGATGGGCATTTCAACTCCACTTACCCGCATTCTCCCCGTAGCCCTTAATTCCTTGTGACATCAAGAATTTATCAATTTCTGCCTTGAAGACATTTAGCGTCCCAGCCTCCACTGCACTCTGCGGCAATGAATTCCACAGGCCCACCACTCTCTGGCTGAAGAAATGTCTCCGCATTTCTGTTCTGAATTTACCCCCTCTAATTCTAAGACTGTGTCCACGGATCCTAGTCTCTTCACCTAACGGAAACAATTTCCTAGCGTCCACCCTCTCCAAGCCATGTAATATCTTATAAGTTTCTATTAGATCTCCCCTTAATCTTCTAAACTCCAATGAATACAATCCCAGGATCCTCAGCCGTTCCTCATATGTTAGACCTACCATTCCAGGGATCATCCTAGGCCATAACCCACAGCAGGCTGCTCGCAACAAAGCAAGGCATCTGTACTTGTGACATTCTGGGTTCCCCTCTCTTTGAGAAAAATTTATGTTCACAACCATTTTTGGCCGTAACAGCCCTACCTTAAAAACATGCTTTGGAATTTCATGTTATAGTTGAAAAATGTGGTGCTGGAAAAACACAGCAGGCCAGACAGCATCTGAGGAATAGGAGAATCGACGTTTCGGGCATAAGCTCTTCTTCAGGAATCTATGTTATACACAACCACAACATTTTAGGATTCTGAACATGGTGATGAGAGTTTAGAAAATGGTTGATGAATTCCATCTATTTGGTTCCACAATCATTAATTATCTTGCCTAAATAGAATCTATCAATTTCAACTTAAAACTTTCACTTAGCCCTCAGCCTGAATGACCTTTTGAAGTTGGGCAAGTTCCACTACTGTTTGCATAAGTAAATGCAATCTGACACCACCCTTGAATGGTCAAGCTTTCATTCTAAGGTTGCACTCTCCACCTCTAGTTCTGGGCTCTCCCAATGAAGAAAACTATTTCTCTTTGTCTCCAATGTGAACTCCTTTATCATATGAAACATTTTAGTCAGATAACTTTTTTTTATCCTATTGCAGATGAGGATGTCCCTAGTTATCCTTGAGATGGTGATCTGCCTTCTTGAACCACTGCAGTCCATGTTCTGTAAGTCAACCACAATGCCCTCAGAGAAGGAATTCCAGAATATGCACCCAGCGACACTGAAGGAACAGGAATATATTTCCAAGTTTGGATGGTGAGTGGCTTGGAGGTGAGCTTGCATATGGTGATGCTCCCATGTATCTGCTACCCTTGTCCTTCTACATGGAAGTGGTCATGGGTTTGGAAGACACGAAGGATCTTTGTTGAATTCCTGTAGCGTATCTTGTGGATTGTACACACTGCTACTACTGAGTGTCAATGGTGAGGAAATGGATGCTCGTGGATGTGGTGCCAATCAAGCACGCTGCTTTGTCCTGGATGGTGTAAATCTTCTTGAGTATTGTTGCAACTGCACTCATCCAGGCAAGTGGAGTGTATTCCATCACACTCCTGACTTGTGTCTTGATGGACAGACTTTGAGAGTTCGGATGTGAGTTACATGCAATGATGATCTTCCAGAGAACGGGATGGATGCAAGTACAATTACAACATTTCAAACATTTGGATGAATACATGAATAGGAAACGTGTGAAGGGATATAGGTCAAAAGCAGGCAATTGGGGCTAGTTTACGTTGGCAACATGGCTGGCATAGACTAGTTGGACTGAAGGGTGTTTCTGTGCTGTATGACTCTCTGACTGAACTTCTCTTAAAGCCACTGTATTTATATGGTGAGTCCAGTTGAGATTCTGATCAATGGTGACTCTGAGGACGTTGATAGTGAGGAATTCAGTCATGGTAATGCTATTGAATGTCAAGGGGCATTGGTTAGATTGTACCTTGTTGGAGATGGTCATTGCCTGGCATTTGTGTGGTGTGAATGTTACTTGTCACCTGTCAATCTAAGCCTGGATATTGTTCAGGTCTTGTTGCATTTAGACATAGATCATTTCAGTATCTGAGGAGTCACGAATGGTGCTGAATATCTTCTATACTCAAGTAAATACAAACCTAATCTCTGCAATTGTATTCATAATTTAATCCTTTTAGCCCTGATATCACCCTGGCAGATCTGTACTGTATATGACACACAAAGGAAACCTGAAACTGAACGTAAGTATAACTTTTCAATTATGAAACTGTTAATATATAGAATATACTTGGAAGAAACGCTTTGAAAATAAATTAGTTGAGCCAAGATTCAACTGGAATACAGCCCTGTTCTTCTGCCAAGACTGAGATAAATATAACCTAAAGTGATTTAGAACACAGATCAAAATAACAGGGTAAGCAGAAAGGGCTGAATGCCTCATTCCAATTACCTGTCTCTTTCAGTGTGATGCTTTGTTCCTCTTTTCAAGTGAAAAGAATTCAATTTAACAAATTCTAAACCAAATAACAGACTTTTATTTAATGTTGTGATGAAGGATTTTGTGGAACATTGAACAGAATGTTATCTTCTGACGCTGTGTGTCAAGATGGGTCCAAAAAATGTGTACCTCTCAGGGACAGGTTGGGTTTTCTGTGCAATTATGTTCTTCTCAGCTCATAACATTTTGCAAGAGTGTGCATATGTAAAATTTATTGGCAGCAAGATCTGAAGCTCACTGGGATATTCCAGACTCCAACTTCCGGGGGTTGTATTTAAAACAGATTCCTATAGAATTTCACTCTCTAAACCCAGGATCGTCACTCAGTGTCTGCTCCACACCCTCGCTCACACCTGGGAGGTGTCAGAAACTAGGCAAAAATACAACAGAAGGCTTCAACGTTGCCTCCCTAGATGTTCTCCTGAATGCTGTCCTGAAGCGAAGTTCTGGCAATAATAAAGATGGCAACAATAAGACATCCTGACTGACAAAAGGCAGCCTGGACAGAGGTGCAGAGGAGGCCAGCACCCAAGGACAGCTCAAGTGATCCCTGCCTCCAGTGCTGCAAGAAGATGAATGATCTACTGTACCCTGCCAGGACACAGCCCTTATGGAAATTAAGTCTTCACACTGACGATATTATCTATCGTGATGTGTGACATTATTACTGACATAACTTGGATAGACTTTGAACAGATTTGGCAATGCCATTAAATACCGTGGAACGTCAGCAGAATTGTATTCAATCACTCTGCCATTACATTCAAGTCGGGAGATAAACTCAGGTTAAATGAAGAGCGTAGGAAGGCACATCAGAAGCAGGCACACTTGAAAATGAGGGGTCAGCCTGGTGAAGCTACAACACAGTGCTGCTTGCATCTCAAACAGCAGAAATGGCGATCTCACAAACAGCAGATCAGATCAAAGCTCTGCAAACCTGCCACATTCAGTCATGAATGGTAGCAGCTAAGGAAATAACTAATAGGAGGTAGAAGCATCACAAATATCTCCATCCTTAACGATGGATAGCCCAGCACATCAACACAAATGTCTAGGCCGAACCACACGTAGCCACCTACAGCCAGAAGTGAGGGGGAGACTCTCCCTAGGAATACTAGGAGGTCTTCTTAAAGTCTCCACCATCACAAGGCCAATCTTCAGCCAATTCTGTTCATTCCACGTGATATCAAGAAACAACTAAAGACACTGTAAAGGCTATGGACCCTGACAACATTCCAGTAATGGCACTGAAGACTTGTTCCAGAATCAGGTATACCTCTAGTCAAGTTGTTCCAGTCCAGCAGCAACACTGGCATCTACCCTACAATCCGCAGGTATGTCCTGTGCACAGAAGATAGGACAATTCCAACCCAGCCAATTACCATCCTAGTCTACTCTCAATCACCAGTAAAAATGATGGAAGGGGCCACTGTCAATGCTGTCAAACACTTGAAAATAAATAAGCTGCTCACTGCTGCTTAGTTTGGGATCAGCCGAGCCACTCGGTTATTGACCTCATTACAATCCTTGGTCAAAGCATAGAGCTCCAGAGGTGAGGAGAGAATGATTGCCTTTGACATCAAGGCAGCATTTGGCATCAAGGAGCACTGGCACAACTGGAGTCCATAGGAATCAAGGGGAACATTCTCCACTAAATGGAATCATACTTGGCACAAAGGAAAATGGGTGATGCTGTTGGAAATCAGTCACCTCAGCAACAGGCTTTCTTAAAGATTCCTGATGAAGGGCTTATGCTCGAAACGTCGATTCTTCTGCTCCTCGGATGCTGCCTGACCGGCTGTACTTTTCCAGCATCACACTCTTCAACCCTTTCTTAAAGATAGTGTTCTTGGCCCAACCATTTTCAACTGCTTCATCAATGATCTTCCTTCCATTATAAAAGGTCAGAAGTGGGGATGTTTGCTGTCTGTGCCAATGTGCAGCAAGACCTGGGCAACATCCAAGTTTGGGCTGACAGGTGGCATGTAACATTCGAGTCACTCAAGCATCAGACAATGAACATCTCCGACAAAACAGAATCTAACCAATGCCTTTGGCATTCAATGGTGTTACCATCGCTGAATCCCCTACTATTAATATCCTGGAATCACCACTGAGCAGAAACTGAACTGAAGCAGCAATATTAGTATGGTGGTTACAATAGGTTAGACACAAGGAACCCTGCAGTAAGTAGCTCGCCTTTTGTCTGTCCACCACAAAGCCTGTTCACCATAGACAAGGCATCAGTCTGGAGCGTGATGGATTATTCTCCATGGATGAGAACAGCTCCAACAACACTCAAGCAGCTTGACACCATCCAGGACCAAGCATCCCACTCGATTGGCATCCCATCCATCACCTTTAACATTTACTACCAATATAAATTGGCAGTAGTCCACACCATCGTCAAGATTCACGATAATAACTCACCAAGTCTCCTTCAACAGGATCTTCCAAAACTGTAACAATGCTATCTTGGAACTACAATACCATTCCTTCACTGTTGCTGGATCCAAATCCTGGAACTCCCTTCCTAACTGCACTGTGGGCATCCCACACAGCAGGAACTGCAGCAGTTCAAGTAGTTAGATTATCCCACCTCCTCCAGGGTAATTACAAATGGACCATAAATGCTTGCCTAGCCAGCCATACCCACATCCCACTAACGAATTTAAAAAGTATTGCTTCGGTGCAGCTATCAATGTAGCACCACTGGCACACTTAAATCTTAAAAGGGTCTACAACATTTAGCAGTTCATGCACCGTTACAACTCAGACCTTTCATCACAATAAGGAGAACATATGCATCCGACAGCTTCTGTCCAAAGACTTGCCTGGTACAAGAACACGACTTTAAAAGATGGCCTTCTGAGTTGAACCCCCTTTTGAGTTGAGAACACCTTGCCTGTCCCAGTCAGGTTTGCTGGTGTCAGGCATCATCCCGCCACATTATACAGTGTGCGACTGAGACCAACATTAAGAGTCTGCACTCCTAGCTGTGCAAGCATGCGTGCAAAGAAACACTCTGGTTACTATGCAGCAAAGTGATGTATGATGCTTGTACTCACCGAAACTTGGAAGATGACTACCACATCAGGTACACGTCACGTGTATATAGTCCTGTTTGTGAACAGATGTGTTTCCCATTTCTGGCTGACAAGATAGCACCTGTGAATGTCGCCCAGCGGGCTAGGATGTTTATGAGGGACCATTCATATTCATGGCATTTTTTTTTTGTTTCCTAACTGATTAAGATTACCACCTCTAACCCCGTATTTTAAAAAACACTCCAGGCAAGCCTGGAAAACATTGCCCATTATCGAGCTTTATGTCAAATGCTAACTGATTCCTATATGACCATTTGTCTATTTCCTTGTATATTTCCAGCACTAATTGCACCCTTTCTGGAATTCAACTGATTTCCTTTAATGACTTTCCCGGAGCCGCTTTCCTTTCAAAGCTGAAAAGGAACACGACTCCTACCTGCTACTGCAAGTGAAGAAATTATACCTGTCACAGAGTAAACAGCAGATAGCCAACTACTGATTCTAATTTGGTTTTCTAACAGTTATGATACACCTTTCATTAGGTGGAAGAAAAGAAAACTGGTCCAAAGAGAAACTTAAATCAGGCCAGGCATGCCAAACGCAGTGAGCTTGGTGGAGTGGCTGCCGACAAAAAAAAAACAAGGAGAATTTGAACTGGGGCAGTCAAGGGGAAATCCTGGAGCCATTCTTGTCAGAAGCCATGCTCCAATCACCTTGGGTCAAGTGAGTGAATTAAGTTTATATTTAAAGCTCTGCAGGAAAGAGATCGCATTTCGGGGTAATAAGGTTGTTGGAAGAATGTCTTAACAGCAGAAATTCCAGTGTTTGAACCGTGTCAGATTCAAGAACAGGGTGGTTCTTTGCACTAAAATACTCGATCAGCAACTACAGATAAACTTCACAGAACCCAGATATAACAGACCGCAACAAATGGACCAGATTTGAGGGAATACTCACACTCTTCCAGAAACTTTCCCAATATTAGCCTGCAAGGCCTGTCTCCATCCAGTAACTGGAAGCTTTGCAATGTGAACAGCAGCACTTTGCTCTTGAATTTCTGTAACATTCCTTGGCAAAAGGGGAGGCAAACATTCTAGATTCCTATGAATTCAACCCTATAGCAAGTTTCTGGAAATGAGAGAACAAATTTTTGTCTTTTATTAGTTTTTTATGGATATGGTTATTCCATCTTGTTCAGGATGGGAGGGGAATATCAGTTTTGGATAAATTCAAATTGAACTTTGAATTCTAAAACCACAATCTCAAATGTTTTGTGTATAACAGACCCTGCTGTCCTGATTCAACATTTGTCCAAAAATAAGGCAATTTTACTTTTTGTAAAAAGAACCCTTTCAGAACCTCCGAGCACATTAAAGACAAACAGGTCAAACAAGGAACTGGACTATGATTTAAGGGGAGTTTGTGTGGGAACAGGCCAATATTGGGACACTAGGAAACACCCACACGGGCAGTTCTATTGCCAACCTGACGAAGAATGGAAACTTTTATGGGCTGAAAGGAAATGGTCCTTGAACTCCTGGATAGTGAGAGTACACTTAAACAAAAAAGCACTTAATGAATTGTACAGAGGACACAGACCCACTTATGAATTTAAGGCATGGATTTATTTTGCTATATTAAAAAAAAACATTTTAGAAAGGAACACATCATCACCACAAATGCTTACAATGTGAAGGTACCAAGACAGCATACTCATTCACAACTGTTGTTGAAAGCACTATTCTTCATAGAAGAAGGTGAAGATTAAATAATGAACAAGGAAGTGTGCATCTATTGTGACTGTTAACACCCACGATCACTCTGGAAGCCCAGATTTCAGCAGCCGAGCATAATTATTCCATAAGAGATATTTTTGTAAGGTACATTGCACTGGAGTCTATAATGTTCTAACCTCCACAACTTGGACACTGATGGCGTCAGTTTGAGACTATGCACATTGTATATTAGATAGGTTAATCTAAAAATGCATGTACAAGTTTATTGTCCTGTTGACTAACTAAGTGTGCACCATGGAAGCTTAGGGACCACATATCAAGAGAATTTACATCCATGCTTCCAGTTAATTTGTATATATCTCACTTTGCTGATACAAGCAGATCTTGGTATTATGATTTAGAACTTAGGCTCAAGTGAGGCAACAGTGCTGAAAACAACCCTCTCTAAACCTGCAGACCCAAGAAAATCAAACAGGACCAACCAGCAAATTAGAGATATAAGCGTAAATGCAACTGAATGCCTTGCCTTTGGTGGCTTGATTACCAGGGCTCTGTGCCTGCGGACTAGACATCTCAAAATGAATGCCGCTTTGTAATTTTATTCAATAACTAATCTGATGGTGTGAGCTGCGAAATTCATTCACAAACAGATGAAGAAAACAAACTGAATTTGGCTTTGCAAGTAGCTGTTTCACCCATCACTCGCAGGCGTGAGGAGATTTGCATGAACAATCAGGTAACTCGAGCTTTCTTTACTCTCTGAGAAATGGACTGAAACAAACAATAAAAACAGAAACAAAATTAACAACCAAGGCTCACTTCCTGAAAAACAAACTGACTATAACAATAAAAACTCATATTTATGTTACCGCTTTAGAAAACAACAGCAGCTCACATTTATATTGTTCTTTTATCATAGCCAAATATCCCAAAATGCTTCACAGCAGCATTATAAAACAAAATCTGACAATGACGACCAAAATCTTGCTCAATGGTTTCAAGCAGTGTGTCATTCAGGGAGATACTTGATTTGGTTTGGTAATATTAGGTGTACCAAGAGATACTGAACAAATGTTGTCTTACATGCTGTACAGGCAGATTGTACTATACAAGTGCATGAGGGTAACAGCACAGAGTGAAAGATACAATCTTACAGCTGCTAAGAAGGTGCAGACAGAGACCAGAATTAATATTTGAGAGTTCCGTCTGTAAGTGTGCTAACAGTGGCGAAGAAGCTGTTCTTGAATCTGTTCATACGTGCATTCAAACTTTGTATCTCCTGTCTGACAGAAGAGGGTGGAAGAGAATATAACCAGGCTGGGAGGGGTCTTTGATTATGTTGGTTGCTTTCCCGAGGCAGCAGGGAATATAGATGAAGTCAATGGATAGATGGCTGGTTTGTATGATGGACTGGTCTATGTTCACAACTTTCTACTTTCTTGCTGGGTTGGGAAGAGCAGACAGGATGTTTTCTGCGATGCATTCTATGAAAATTTTAAAGAGGTTTTAATGGACATGCTGAATTTCCTTAGCCTTCTGAGGAAGTAGAGGTGTTACTGTGCTTTCTTGATTGGTGTGTCAACATGGATGGACATCAGATAGATAACAATGTTCACGGCGGTGCACTATCGCTTTCTGCAGATTCCAATTGGCATGCCAATGCCTTGACCTTGATTTCACTGCTGCATGTGGACCTTGGAGGTCGATATAATGGGAGCAAAAATGCTGAGGAACTGAGGTAGGGAGGCTCAGAGCAGACAAAGAATTTCAGAGTTGGAGTGTTGCAAATGGACAGTGCTGTCAGCAGAGGTGAACAAATTAAAATTGAGGAGACTCAAGAGGCCAGAAATAGATGAGTATGTAGGACAGCAGGGCTAGAGAAGGCTATAGAACCACAGAGGAGCACGGCCAAGAAGGGACGACAATGTTAAAATCAAGACATTACTTGACCAAGAGACAATGTAGGTTAACCATGACATGAGTGATAAATGAGGGATTTTTGATGTTAGCTACAGTACAGGTAACAGTGATTTGCTCAACCTCAAACTTAGGGAGGGTAGAATTTCTGAAAGTGTGTCGGAATTGATGGGATTATTGGCCAAAGCATGGACGATGGTTTCAGCAGCAGATGAGCTGAGACAAGACAAAGTTGAACAATATTGCAGAAGTGAAAATCTGTACTCTCAGCAAAGGCTCGTCTCAGTGTCCAATACAGTACAATGTTCCACATCGATCTGCTTTAGTGCCTGATAGTTACAAGTCTCAGGAATGGTGTTGGTAGCTAGACAACACAGATTGCAACAGACTCAGAAGACTTCAGTCTTCCCAATTTTTAATTGGAACAAATTTCTGCTTATCCAGCACTGGATGTTGAATAAGCAGTCTGGGAACTCAGCGATATTGCAGAAGGCAAGAAAACGGTGATGAGATTGTGCTGGGTGTTGTCAGTGTAGATGTGAAAACTACTGCTTTGCTTTCAGATGATTGTGCCAAGGGGTAGCTTGCAGATTTAAAATAGGAGGGCACCAAGAATAGGTCCTTGGATTTACAAGGGGTAATGGTATAGCCATTGCAACTAAGCCACTGCAAGCCATTCTCTGTCCACGATGAGATGGATAAGAATGAAACCAGGTGGATGCAGTTCCATCTATTTGGATGACAGTTCTATGGCATCTTGAGATTTCTTGCCCTAATAATAATTCTTCATGCATGAAATGAGTGAGCTACTCAAAAGTGGGAGTTAACACCAGGTCCAAATCTATTGCTATTGACAGTCCATGCATTCTCCAGTACAAAATCAAGAATCATTTGCATCATCTTGGTTAAGGGACCCCAAGGCCAACAGTCCACTTCATATATTTAAAAAAATTGGGATATCTGAAAAATAATGCAGTTCTTTCTTTGCAACCATGGACTGGGAATCAGACCAGGGCTTGTTGGGGCTGAGTCACTTCATTCCTTTCTCAAATGAGCCCATTCTATCTTTAAAGATGGAAACAAAAACTGGTCCCAGTTTCTATCTCCAATCTGAGTTTAACTTCAGTGTTCTCAGATGGGTGCTACATCCAGCCTCTGTGCACCTGGCTAAGGCAGCACTCTTACACTAGACAGTATGTTCTGCAGAATAGAGCTTAGCTACAATGACCCCATTGGTTCAACAGCCAATCAACACCTATTATCAAGGCTCATGGAAAAAAGGCCATTTTCAGAAGATACTGGAGGTTGTCCAATGCTTTGAATCATAAAATGTTATCATACGGAGATAGGTGAGTGCTGAAGTGACATTTGTAACTTGCTCCCTCTTTTTCTTCCACTTCTTCAGGAGAACAATGGAGCAAACCTAACAAGAAAACAGGCCAACACTTTTCTCATAGCCATTGAAACTTAATTTTGATCAACTAGCCCCTTCGTATCAACTTCTGTTTGTGGGGTTTCACTGTGTGCATGTTGGTTGCGGTGCTTGCCTGAAGAGCAATAGTGACCATACAGCAGAAGTGGTTTATTTAGATACAAGGTGCTTTGGAACTCACAGAGGATGATATATTTATTCCAATTTTGTACTTCATTATTCCTAGGTTCAGACACAGCATTATAATCTTCTTGGCATCATCATCCTCTCTTCCTAACTGTAACAGCTGTACTCCTTGATTGCATTAAGTATTATATTTCATTATTCTGCTCTTGCCAGCCATCTTCAAGTGATGGTTTACCGAGGAATCTCGATTATCCAAAGGAGGAGGGGCGCAGTATTTCGCTCGGTCAATCCATTTCCGGATAATCGAATGCTGGATAACATAGTTTAGCCGAACATTGGGACCTTGCGATCTTGCTGGATAATCGGATATTCAGGTAATCGAATGCCAGATAATCGAGGTTCCTCTGTACACATTAGGGGATAGTTTCAAACGTAACAATCAGCAGAAGTAGGCAATTCAGCCCTCGAGCCTGTTCTGCCATTGGGTACGATCATGATTGATCTCATCTCATCTTGAGCTCCATTTTCCTGTCCACTGTCCATAACCCTTCAACCCAAACATAGCACAACGCAGGTAGATACTTACAGTTCTTCTTCGATAGAAGTGTGGGGCTAACTCTAACAACCATGAAGACTGGATTGCAGTCACATCTCTCATAAAGTACTTGGATGTCTGGATGATCTCGTTATACACAACCCTGGTAACAGACGGAATGTGACAGTGACGGGTTTAGAAACTCACAACTGTTATTTCACAGTTTACTATCCCCCTAGTCACACACAAATAAGTATTTAGCAACCGAAATCAGGTGGAAACTGATTTGGAATAATTTTCAAAAGGGAACTGGGTATGTACTCAAAAGGGGAAGAGAAAACTGTATACCAATGGGGAATGGGACAAAGTGGATAGCTTTTAAAGAGCTGGCATCGGTACAGTGGACCGAATGGCCTCCTTCATGCTGTAACAATTCTACACTTCAATACATTACATGCAAAAAAAATGATGTGACATTCATCACTGAGTCAAACTTACCATTGTGGTTCCTTCTCTCCATATAACACAGAGGTTGGATGAATATGAAGTTCATAATCATCTCGAATGGTCCTATATATAAATTAAATTTTAAAAATATGCTTATACATGCAGTCTGTACTGGAGAATATCATAGTAAAATGTGTAGGATATGTCAGAGTGCAGTTTCTTTGTAATAAAAATAATGGGGAGCGTTGTAAAGTGGATATCTCATTATCAAATTGTGACAGAGGGTCATAGAAAGAATATTTCTTCTCCATAGATCTCTCTTTTTTTATTTCCATGGGTGTTGACTCTGCTCATCCAAGCGGTCATTATTTATGTGTGGGTCTTGACAGTAGGTACAGGCAGACTGTTTAATCCCAAGGGTATCAGAGCTCAGCCCAAATTAAAGACAGAGCTGTAAGCAGAATGTTTCAAAAGGGGTCTGGAATGGTACTTGTCAAAGAGAGCGATTACAAAATGTGTGCAATACATCAAACAGGATATGTGTTATATCTAATTCCTTTACAATGATGGATGTTAGATTCAGTAAAGAGATTTGTAAGGTCATGAGAAAAAAAATCAAAAATGTGATGGTAAAACTGTCTCATTGTTACCTGTAGAATCCAGAGTAATGAAACTTTGCAGCATTCGCAAAGAAGCCTGAAACAATACATCGCAGAATAGGATCCGGGTCACCTGAGGAGACAGAGTGTAGAGTTGGTCAGCTCTCATTTCAGGTAGAGTGACTATTTTTTACACAGGTTTGGCTAATCTGGGACTGTAGAGTAGGCTGAGATGGGAACTGAGACAGGAGTGGGACTAGAGAATACCGAGGCCTGGCTGGTTCCATGGTGGGGCTACACCACGGTTCTGACATCAGCTTTTAATCACTAATTTCACTGCAGTCACACAAGAGTCTGGGGAATTACGTCTCACAAAAATCTACGTAAAATCCACAAACGTAATGCCGATTATCATTTCAAGGTTCCATTCATGCATTATATGAACTGAAAATGTGCATATCAAACACAAAACATTCACGTGGAAGAGACCTTTCTCCACTTTCCAGCATCAGATGCAAGGAGTTAAACAATGAAATGACCAAACAAATAACTCTCTCACAATTCTAATAGGAAATAGCAATAATGAAATAAGCACTAAATCCATTCCCTGCATTTTATGAATCTCTATGTCCATCCATGTGATATTGTAACAAACATTCATGACCTTGAGCTGGTGAGTTAAACCAGGGAACTTTCAGGTCAGTAGTGCAAACAGACAGAATATTGAGTTTGGCCTGTAATTCACTGCAATCACAGCAAATTATATTTATATAGCACTTACAATGTTATAAATGCTCCAAAGCACTTCACAAAGTATGACACCAAATCACACAAGGAAATATTAGATCAGATCAAAGGTTTGATCAAGGAGGATGGTTTTAAGGAGTGTCTTAAAAGAAGGAAATGAGGTAGAGAGTCAGAAAGGCGTCAGGAGGGTAGTCAAGATCAGGCAGGGGTATTCAAGCACCTCAACCACTGAAGGCATAGCTACCAGTGGCAGGGCAGTTAAAATCAGAGATACTCCAGAGGCCAGAATTAGATGAATGTTAACGTCTTGGAGGGTTGTGGGGATGGAAGAAATTACAAAGATAGGGATGGGTGAGGCCATGAGGAATCTTTAAAAAAACGACGGGAATTTTATAATCAAGATGTTGTTTGATTGGGAGCCAATACAAATCGGCAAGCACATGGGTGACAAGGGAACAGGGGTTGGTGCAAGTTAAGGCAGCAAGTGGCAACACTGGGAACAGAGTTGGATGACCTCACATCTACAGAGAGCAGAACGTGGAAGACCAGCCAGGAGTGCATTGGAATAGACAAGTTGAGAATTAAAAAGAAGGCATGAATGAGTGTTTCAGTGGCAGACAGCAAGCCCCATCTGATAGTCTGACAGTTGAGATGGGGGGGGGGGGGGGGGGGGGCGAGGAAGCAGATGGAAGCCAGATTTGACTCCATCAAGAATTTTAAAAATCGATACCTTGGATTTTTCTCATTGACATGTTGCAGAGTGATATTGATAAGAGCAAAAATTATATCAGAAAGAGGGAATTCTTGCTAAACTGGGATAAAGACTGTCAGTTCCACTAAGTCTGAATAAATAAATTCAGAAGCACACACTCCCCACCACCTATCAGCAATGGTGAACCAGACTCTTGCTGGCAGCAAACATCAGACACTGACATAACTGTCATAGAAACATGAGCAGCCACTTCCAACTGTTATTAACTATTTTCTTTACACAGCTAGGGACAGCACAATAGTTGGCCTTTGACGACTCTGCCCCATATAAGGAATTTCAAATACTCCATGTGGGTACCTTCACTTGACTTCTTCGGCACTCTGAATTTGGACAATAACTTTTTCAGTTGTTCACGTACTGTTGTGGCTCTAATAAGTCCTTTGTAGTTTAAGAAATGCTTCTGGCACCACTGAGAGTTTTTATTGTGCTGCAACAGACAAAGAAAAACATACTGACAGTGTCAACCTCTAATTCATCATTCACAGTCACAGATTGATCATGCTCCAAAATATTAAAGAACTTAGGAACATAACAATTCAGCATGACCATTTTTCACTGCATATTGCAAACAGGGAGGCAAAGGCCTAGTTGTATTATCCTGTACTGTTAATCTAGAGCCCTGGGGTTCTGGGTTCAAATCCCACCACAATAGATGGTGGAATTTGAATTCTATTAACGAATCATGAATTAAGAGTCCATGAAACAATTGTCGATTGTCAGGATCACTAATGTCCTTTTGGGAAGGGAGCTGCCATTCTTACCCGGTCTGGCCAACGTCTGACTCCAGACCACAGCAATTTGGTTAAATCTTAACTGCCCTCTGTGATAGGCAATTAGGGATGGCCAATAAATGCTGCGCTAGCCCTCATCCTGTGAATGAATAAAAAAAACATACTCCTCTACTCTGCAGGACCAAATGTCTCGATATTTTCCTGTTGAGACTTCACCATCTATGTACCACACCCATATCTTCCTCCCAGCTTCCACAAGATGCAGATTGGTTCCAGGGTGTAGAATACAGGAGGTATTTTGCAGGCGGAGAATATAGCACATCCCTTTACTGCGATAATAGTTACTGATTGGGACATCCTCATTAAAATGGGATGTATCACAAATCCAGGAATGATTTTTGTTTACCTAGCATAGCTCTCAGCTCTAATATAAACACTTCCAATTGTTTTCTATCCTTCACTCGAAATCAAAACAAATTTACTTAGTTTTGACCGAGGTATAATCAAACTGTTATAACGCAAAAAACAACTTTGTAGCGTTGCTGAAAAGTAGGACAGATTTTGTCGAAGTTTTTATTTTTCAGTCATGAGGACAACTCACAAAAAAGGTGGGACTAGATTAGGTTGTGATATCTGTTCGGCATAGACGAGTTGGACTCAAGGGTCTGTTTCCGTGCTGTACATTTCTATGACTCTATGACTCGATCCATAAATACCAAAGTAAAGGATAAGCAAAATTTATATTATATGAAAGGAGAGAGGCAATTGGATGGCAAGTGAAATCCAATCAGTAGAGATGTTGCCACAAAGAATCCATCAATTAGATGACGACAGACCATTAACTGCTCAGCTTGGTTTAAATTTGAAGAAGGGCTTATGCCCAAAACGTCGATTCTCCTGTTCCCTGGATGCTGCCTGACCTGCTGCGCTTTTCCAGCAACACATTTTCAGCTCTGATCTCCAGCATCTGCAGATCTCACTTTCTCCTTAAATTTTAAACCAGGCAAGTTGACTCTGATTGGTCAAGGCATTGCCTAAGAATTAGATTAGATTAGATCTAATCTAATTAGCCACTACTTTATATAGGCCAATCAGCTTAACCTCGGTTGTTGGTAAAATTCTAGAATCCATCATTAAGGATGAGGTTTCTAAATTCTTGGAAGAGCAGAGTCTGATTAGAAAAAGTCAACATGGATTTAGTAAGGGGAGGTCATGCCTGACAAACCTGTTGGAATTTTTTGAAGAGGTAACAAGTAGGTTAGACCAGGGAAACCCAGTGGATGTGGTCTATCTAGACTTTCAAAAGACCTTTGATAAGGTGCCACACGGGAGGCTGCTGAGCAAGGTGAGGGCCCATGGTGTTCGAGGTGAGCTGCTGGGATGGATTGAGGATTGGCTGTCTAACAGAAGGCAGAGAGTTGGGATAAAAGGTTCTTTTTCAGAATGGCAGCCGGTGACAAGCGGTGTCCCACAGGGTGCACTGTTGGGGCCGCAGCTGTTCACGTTATATATTAATGATCTGGATGAAGGGACTGGGGGCATTCCAGCGAAGTTTGCCGATGATACGAAGATAGGTGGACAGGCAGGTAGTACTGAAGAAGTGGTTATCTCAAGGGGGTTGGAATATAAAAGCAGAGATGTACTACTAAGACTTTATAAAGCTCTGGTTAGGCCCCATTTGGAGTACTGTGTCCAGTTTTGGTCCCCACACCTCAGGAAGGACATACTGGCACTGGAACGTGTCCAGCGGAGATTCACATGGATGATCCCTGGAATGACAGGTCTAACATATGAGGAACGGCTGAGGATACTGGGATTGTATTCGTTGGAGTTTAGAAGATTAAGGGGAGACTTAATAGAGACGTACAAAATAATACATGGCTTGGAAAAGGTGGATGCTAGGAAATTGTTTCAGTTAAACGAGGAGACTAGGACCCGTGGACACAGCCTTAGAATTAGAGGGGGTCATTTCAGAACAGAAATGCGGAGACATTTCTTCAGCCAGAGAGTGGTGGGCCTGTGGAATTCACTGCCACGGAGTGCAGTGGAAGCCGGGACGCTAAATGTCTTCAAGGCCGAGATTGATAGATTCTTGTTGTCTCGAGGAATTAAGGGCTACGGGGAGAACGCTGGTAAGTGGAGCTGAAATGCGCATCAGGCATGATTGAATGACGGAGTGGACTCGATGGGCCGAATGGCCTTACTTCCACTCCTATGTCTTATGGTCTTATAGATTACTTACAGTGTGGAAACAGGCCCTTCGGCCCAACAAGTCCACACCGACCCACCGAAGCACAACCCACCCATACCCCTACATTTACCCCTTACCTAGCACTACGGGCAATTTAGCATGGCCAATTCACCTGACCTGCACATCTTTGGACTGTGGGAGGAAACCGGAGCACCCGGAGGAAACCCACGCAGACACGGGGAATTGTTGAGTTGAAACAGGCACAGTGTATGTACATGTTCTTTCTGTATGCAAGGACAGAATCCTGTGCATTAATATATGCAGCTTCAAGTATGTACAAGCTTGCCACACTCGGGACTATTTCAAAAATGTTATCCAATTTTCAGAATCACATCTAATGTTGGGTATTGTGTTTTGAGTTTTGCAAGCTCCAACTTAGGGGAAAAAACCATTAACAACCAGTTTAGGATTTTTAGTTGGGCTCAGTGTGTACCTTGACGAATCAGAGTGAAACTGCTTGGTTGAAAGCTTAAACAAAACTTGGTAGTAAACTGTCAGTCATCATCTGCCTGGTGTATGGTCCTTGACAACATCTCTGTCAATCAGATTTCATTTGCTTGCCAATTAACTCTCTCCTTTACTTTGGCATTTGTTACAATAGTGCAAACTAAAAAGCTTTGACAAAATAGGTCTCTTTTTTCAATATTATAAAATTCTTTCTCAAATTATAACTAGATCAGAGCTAAATTTATTTTGATTAAGAGTGAAGGGTAGATGACATTTGTAAGTGTTTGTATTACAGTTGGAAGCTAATAAGATGAGCAAACATCATTCCTGGATTGGTGATCATCCCATAGAGATCTTATTTCAATTGGGGTTTCCCAATCAAAATTCACCTGCTATCAATTAGAGAATTATTCTGAAAGGAATGCTAATTATTATTTTCTCTTTACGTTGGTATTCTTGCATATTGTCCTGATGAGTGCAAAACAAAAACCTTCAACAAAGTGTGCACTTACTCAGCAATACTCAAGTCCTTGAGGTGACAGCCTACTGGTACAATCTCAAGACTGATAATCCAGAAACTCAGGTAATGTTCTGGGGACCTGAGTTCGAGTCCCACCATGGCAGATAGTGGAATTTGAATTCAATAATAATCTGGAATTAAGAGTCTAATGATGATCATGAATCAGTTGTCAATTATTGGAAGAACCCATCTGGTTTACTAATGTCCTGTCGGGAAGGAAATCTGCCATCCTCACCTGGTGTGACCTACATGTGACTCCAGACCCATGCAATGTGGTTGACTCTTAACTGCCCTCTGGGATGAGCAATAAATGACAGCCCAGCTAGTAATGCCCTCATCCCTTGATTGAGTTTAGAAAAAAGTCCTGTACTACCAAAGAACCTCTTTAGGTAAGAGATGTAATGACCTAGAACACATTGCCTCCAAGGTTGGGGGAAGTGAAGATGATGAATAACTTTAATAGGAAACTGAATGAGAACTTGAAGGAGATAAATTTACAAGGCTATGGGGATAGAGTGAGGAAATGGGCATCTTTGGATTGTTTTGCAGAAAGCCATCAACTCAATGAACCGAATAATTTCCTTATACTGCTCGCTCACAACCTTGTTGATTCAAATACAACAATAAGTTGTATTTCTATAATGTTGATAACACAAAAAGCTTCCCAAGATACTACACAGGAACTTGGTCAAACAAATATTTGATACTGAGCTACAAAGGCGATGATAGGCGGCACGTGGCACAGTGGTTAGCACTGCTGCCTCACAGCGCCAGAGACCCGGGTTCAATTCCCGCCTCAGGCGACTGACAGTGTGGAGTTTGCATGTTCTCCCCGTGTCTGCGTGGGTTTCCTCCGGGTGCTCCGGTTTCCTCCCACAGTCCAAAGATGTGCAGGTCAGGTGAATTGGCCATGCTAAATTGCCCATAGTGTTAGGTAAGGGGTAAATGTAGGGGTATGGGTGGGTGTGCTTCGGCAGGTCGGTGTGGACTTGTTGGGCCGAAGGGCCTGTTTCCATACTGTAATGTAATCTAATCTAGGCCAATACCTTGGCTGAACAATTAGGTGTCTAGATTAGAGTGGTGCTGGAAAAGCACAGTAGGTCAGGCAGCATCTGAGGAGCAGGAAAATCGACGTTTCGGGCAAAAGCCCTTCATCAGGAATAGCTCTATTCCTGATGAAGGGCTTTTGCCCGAAACGTCGATTTTCCTGCTCCTCGGATGCTACCTGACCTGCTGTGCTTTTCCAGCACTAATCTAGACTCTGGTTTCCAGCATCTGCAGTCCTTGTTTTTATCACCCTGAACAGTTAGGTTGCAAACAGTTGGTTTCAAGGTGGACAGAAAAGTAAAGAGCAAGAGCTTTCAGGGAGGGGATTCCAGAGCTTATAACACAAGCAGCTGAGGCTTGGTTGCCAACACTTGAACAAAAGAGAGAGAGAGAGAGAGCACAAGAAAGCAACCACTCTGAGCTCTACTTATTGGTATCTATCAGGGAATTATCTAATCATTGAAATAAAAAGGCATTGAATTAAAACAGTACTGTAGCATAGCTACCTGCAGAAACCTGTAAATACACAGGCTTGGACCCACTTCATATAAGCAACATGTCTTTGAAGAGCAAAAGATTTTCCCACCCTTTTCCTGAAGGCACTGGCTTCACTACTGCATTACAATTCCACAGATACTGATGGAGTAGCCAGACTTTGTGAACCAAGACTAATTTCTGGCAGGCTATTAAAGCCTGGGGAACATGACTCCAAGTCTGATCTTTACCCCACAGCTCATCCACATGCATGCATATTTCAATAAAGGTTTTGCTGTACAATAAACAGAAGTTAGGACACTGGTTGTTTTTCTTTTAAACCCTTGCCTAATACAAGAACCCTGGAAGCCTCAGCTGAAATCAGTTAACTCAGCACAGACCTCGAATTAAATCTAAAGCCATCTTGAAATGCAATGCTTAGTCCAACATCAAGCTTTGCAACAGAAGGAGTTACAAATCAATGAATATTTCCAAAAAATCAGTACTTCAAGGGCAAAGTTTAATAATGGTAGAATTTTGCACTTTCTTTAAGTATAGGTTATGACCACCTTCCACCACTATTATATAAGCTATAAATTCTGAAACTATTGCAACCTGGACATGAAAAGCTTATCCAAACCTTAACAAAGGCCTCATAGATGTTCAGCATTGTGAGGTGATCTCCCTCAGCCACAGCAAACTTCCGGTGCTCTCTTGCCTTGAAAGGGAATTTAAATGGAAAACACTGAGATACTCACAAAAGCAGCAAAGTGAAATTCAACTTCATTTAAAAAAAAGTTATATGGCTCAGGTGAAATACAACCAAATAAATGCTTCATATCTCTACCACCACCAGTCCCTTCCCCTCAATATCCCATTCACTCACAGAAAGACTTACTGTCTTCCATTTGCAAGTTCCAGCCACTGATTATTTGAAACTGCCACAATTTCAGATCTTAGACTGTCATACTCTCTTGGACATTTTCCATATCATTAGGATTCAGAATCTTTACCAACATCTGATTAATGCAGTTAGATACAGATGAGCCAAGATCTAACTGAGCCATAAAAATTATTTTACCCATAAAAATACTTCTTGAGAAAGATAAATTAATTATCCACTGAGGGGATGTTTTTGCTTTTGAAAAAAGTCTTTGTTGATGAAGGTTATAAGCACTGATTTTAGTAATATACATATTACATTTAGACAAGTATGGAACTCCAAAAAAACTTATATTTCTGTAACAAGAAATACCTGATTGTTTGCTAGGATCTACAGAACTGCCCATTCCCAGATATTCACAGTAAACAAACTCCAGCATTTTCTGTTTGATCTCAGGTTTACAGTATTTTATTTCTGTACAATAAACAATCACCTTGTTCATTACAACAAGCCTCTGCTAATATAGCGACAAGCCCATTAGCAATTTAAAAAAACTAAATCACCTTGACCTAGGAACAAAAGACGATCTCTGCTTCTTTAATTAAAACTGAAACCAAACAAAATTTGTGAAAAGCACAATTACAGGGAAGATCATCAGTTTTTTTTCTCCCTGCAAAATGGAAATTATAATTTGCTCCTATTTTTGGTTGAAAGCATTTATTTGAGAGAATTCAGGGAAATTTAACATAATAACAATCAGCAGGTAAGGTATCGCACAATTTTAAACTATCGTTTTATTGTAACAAATGGAATAAATGAAAGGTGTGCAGAACTCGGGCGGCACGGTGGCACAGTGGTTAGCACTGCTGCCTCACAGCGCCTGAGACCCGGGTTCAATTCCCGCCTCAGGCGACTGACTGTGTGGAGTTTGCACGTTCTCCCCGTGTCTGCGTGGGTTTCCTCCGGGTGCTCCGGTTTCCTCCCACAGTCCAAAAGATGTGCAGGGTCAGGTGAATTGGCCATGCTAAATTGCCCGTAGTGTTAGGTAAGGGGTAAATGTAGGGGTATGGGTGGGTTTCGCTTCGGCGGGTCGGTGTGGACTTGTTGGGCCGAAGGGCCTGTTTCCACACTGTAATGTAATGTAATCTAAAGTAATCTAATCTAAAAAACTCAGTGGACCAGGTGATTTTTTTCCCCTCAAGCTCAAGGAGGGTAACTTTCAATCATGTTTCTTAGGTACAGTGGAGCGAATTTATAGTGCTACGAATTGTACAGAGACCAGTTCACCCTTGTAAAATGAAACCGTGCAAATCCACAGGATGTATCATGTGTTGCTGCAATCCTTCAACTGCCTGCTTTTACAACACATTGCTTCAACCTCAGAAACAAATTTACCATGAAATACAGCACACAGGGATAAAAAAGAACATATTTTTTAAGCAAGGAGAAAGAAAGCCAAATTAATGGAAATATAAAAATCAGTAAACACAAGGCACTGAGCTCCAAATACTATTTCTAAAGCAGATGCACCTCGTGGATTGCAACGTGATTTGAACTTCTTATGTTACATAACAACTTCAGAATAATTTAAAGGGACCCACTGATGTCTCAACTGCATTTATCAAATAAGTAGCTGAACTTTGGGGTCCATGAAATCCATTCTGCTGATCCTAAACTGGGATTGAAATAAGAGTGCCATTCATTTGCCCTTGGGGGTGAGGCCAATTGTCCAGAGTGCTGCACAGGCATCGGGTGAGCACTGAATCAAACTTGCCTGTGACTTCCTCCACAGTCAAACAAAGTGCAGGCAATCACTGCCAAGGTAGACACACATGTGCCAGATATGATGTTGCAGGCTAATACATGCAAAACCCTACCCCAGCAAGCACTAAATCCCTTCATGGAAGAGGTGGTGATGGAGAGGATGGAAATTGGCAATTAAAATGAAGTTTAGGTTTATAAAATCATAATTATGAAGTACACATTAGTGAGAAATGTAAGAGTTGGTGGTCTATGGGAAAATAACAGAGTGTAACTCAACCATTATCACTAAATCATTTGATTTGCTATAAATAATTATCATGCACTTAGAACATTTTATTGTACAAGTGCACTTAAATAATACTGCAGTTCTCTCTATGAAGATCCAACACACATTCCCTTGGAGAAAACCTAGGGGTCCCTAGGCTGGATTACTGCTTGTTACAACGCAGAGGCCAATCTATTTCTGGAGATTCAATTTGGGAGGGGGGAGGGGGGAGAGCAGGATGTGAGACTTTGTAAAACTTCTGAACCTACCGCTGCACTTTTCTGGTTTGGGGGTACCACAAACACATTCTGTATCTGCATCATGGCCGCTATACTCAAAATCTCCTGGGAGCACCCAAAGTTTCCTCAAATTAAAAGAAGAAAAAGAAGAAAAGATTAGTAATTGTCACCCATATTGTGCATCTGTATTAGTCACAGTGTCACAAGTAAATGTGACCATGTTGATCATGTTTATTTAAAAAATACCCTTTTCCGGCACATTCTGATTTCTCTCTACCACACAGCGTACCACTTCCTGGACGAAGTAGCTGTTGGTCAAAATCAGCCTGTTCTGAACACTTCAATAAACTCCTCTTGCAAACACCATGACCACTGGCATACAGGCACTGTAAATAAATCAGTTAGATTCATGCTGATGTTCTTATTAACTTGTACTGTATTTAAATTTACTAAATCCCAAGCAGTACTGATACTTTTTTTCAAATTAAAAAATACAAGCCTATGTCAAATGTTGTTTCACTCTGCAAGCTTAGCTACTGAACACTATGCTGTGGTAGGAAGTGTTTGATCTTCATATGTCACCTTCCTCAAGCATCCCCTCCCCCCACCACAGTCTCACCAGGAACTCACAAACTGAAGGATGTGTATGTATTCATTTGGGCTGTACAGGTCATCAGGCCTGAAATCCACATGTAATACCAGCTCTGTGTAATATTCCTGTGGCTAGACAGGCTAAGAAAAGTATCAACCGTGTATTTTCAAATAACCACGTGCTCTCCATTATGTTTTTGGAAACGGATCTGGAGATAAGCAACCCTTGTGGTAGGACACCCCTGCACTGTTTTTATTAACACATAAGAACACTGTTATTAAGATCACATGCTATTAAGAACATTGTTCTTAATATCACATGCTAATTTACAGCACAGAAACAGGACTGTCGGTCCAGTTGGCTTGTGCTAACATTTATGTTCATGAGCCTTCATTCATCTGATTCATTTTACTTGGTCAGCATAATCTTCTATTTGTTTCCTCTTCGTGTACTTAGCTAGCTTTTCCTTAAATGCACGTGTTCGCTCAAATACTCAATGCAGTAGGAAGATTCACACTCTACTCCCTCTTTGCCTGAAGAGGTTCCTCCTGTCAAGCAACCAGAGATAATTTGCTATGTCAAAGGTGCTATATAAATGAAGATTGTTGCTGCATTCCTCTATCAATCACCACCTGAAATTTAGAGTCCCCAGTTCTGATCTCCTGAAAAATTAGAGAAATCTCTTCTGGGTTTATCCTATCAAGCCCCTTCATAATCTCAAAGCCCCCTATTTGGTCAGTCTCCTCTCTTCAGTAGGTTACAGATTCAGTGTCAGGTTTGGTAGGCTGTACAGATGTTTCCCCTATTGAGAGATAGTGTCTCTCCTGGTGCGAGCGGGTTATATTACAGAGCATATGGAAAAAGAACAAATCAGAGTATGCATCCACAACTTGCAGTGTCAGGTTCAGAGTGACTCCATTTCAACTTTCCATCAGTTCTACAATGGCTGACCTGATCCCTATCATTTCCCTGCCCAATGTTTTAGGTTAAAATGTGTCCCATATTGTCTGCATTTGTGCAATTAACTATTTTCACAAAGGTTGATTTTCTCTTTCTCTTCCTCCAGATCGGCTGATCAATAGTGTGATGGATTGTTTCAGCACTGGAGGAGGCCATTTGGCCCATCAGATTCATGCAGGTCTCTACAAGAGAACCACAGCTTGTACCACTTCCACCTTTTCTTTCCCCAGTAGCCCTGCAATGTTTCTTCTATTCAAATAACTCACCATTTCTCTTTCAAAAGTCACAATTGAATTAGGCTACACCAGACACACTCACTTGCATTATTTCTTAAATAATCTACCTCAACTGCCCCTTCTGAAGCGACACAAAACATGTCAATCATGATGGGGCTTCCCTCTGAGACAGAGAAAATCAGTTCTTCCAGAAAGGTTGTTTTACCAAGTAAAATGCCTCAAAGCACTTCCCAGGAGCACGGTAGCACAACACTTCATGCTAAGGTACACTAAAATGGCTTCATGTCAGTTAACCAAAAAATTAGTAAAAGAGATAGTTTTACAAGGAATGCTTGAAAGGAGGAGAGAAAGGTAAAAAGATAGTTGGTTTAAGAAGAGAATTCCAGAGTTTCAGGCTGAACTCAAGCAGGGCTATCAATTCCAGTATACTTTGCTATTCTGTTTCTAATGCTTACCTGATTCCAGCAGCATTTTAGCAAACATGGGATTCAATGGAAATTCAGCCATGTGGAGGCCGAGAGGGTCAGTAAGGAAGCACTGATCGTTCAAACCTGGAAGTGGCACACAAAACAAATTTTACATTTAATGATGTGATTTACCTGCAGATAAACACATCTAAGGCAGTGTGACTATCACTCTCTCTAATAATTCATGTTTGCAAACTTAAAAAAATCTAACGTTGAAATTAAAATAGACCCAGCATTTCCTTGCAAGCTTGTAAGCAATAAAGATGTCAGTCACCTTTTGAGATTCTCTCATTTTACAGTACCCTTCACTTCTGGATGCTAGGTTCAATCAAGTCCAGATTGAATGGAAATATTTTACTTGAAAATTCACAAATTAAATGAATTGAGGGCAATTTCAGGAGTTGCTTCTCTGATGGACAGCATCATTGGGAGTTAATTCGATATTGAGGGACTGAGAAGTGAATCCTTGCCACTGTATTCCAGTTTGCAGAATAGATCCTACAGCTCCCTTTCCTTCACAGTATGGGACATACATAGAGGGATTAGTACTGGGACCTTTGCTGTTTATAGTTTATAAAATGACTTGGATGCATAGTATGGTTGTCAAATTTGTTGACAACACAAACATAAACAGAGAAGTGAGTTATGAGGGATACACATGGAGGTTATGAAAAGATATTGATAGATTAAATGAGTGATAAAAGATGTATCAAATGGAGTACAATATGGGAAAATGTGAAGTTGTCCATTTTATAAGGAAGAAAAAAATTACCTAAATGATGAGAGATTGCAGAGTTCTGAGATGCAGAGGAACTTGGGTGTCCTCATGCATGAATTGGAAAAGGTTAGTATGCAGGTCTAGCACGTAACTAGGAAAGCCAGTAGAATGACATTATTTATCACAAAAGAAATTGAATACAAAAGTAGGGAGGCTATGCTTCATTTATACAGCACATTGTTGAGACTGCATCTGAAGTAATGTGCATCGTATTAGTCATTGCAATTTTTGAGAAGATTTGGTAACTCAGGTTGAGGTTCAGGTTGTAAGTTTGTTTGCTGAGCTGGAAGGTTTGTTTTCAGACATTTCATCACCATACTAGGTAACATCATCAGTGAAACTCCGGTGAAGCGCTGGTGTTATGTCCCACTTTCTATTTATGTGTTTCGATCTCTTACAGTCGGTGATATCATCAGAAAAAGAACCGGAAATATCGTCCACCTTAGGAGACCAAGACACACAAATAGAAAGCAGACATAACACCAGCGCTTTACCAGAGGCTCACTGATGATGTTACCGTGTATGGTGACGAAACGTCTGAAAACAAATCTTGCAGCTCAGCGAGCACACTTACAACTATAGTATTGGTCACCTTATTTAAGGAAGGATCTAAGTGAATTGGAAGCTGTTCAGAAAACATTTATCTGGAATGGCTCAGTTGTCTTATGAGTAAAGGCGGGACAGGCTAGGCTTGTGTCTGCTGGAATTTAGAAAAGGTGACCTGAATGAAAGATATGAAATCCTGGGCGGTCTTGACGAGTGAATGTGGAAAGAGTGTTTCCTTTTGTCCGGGATGCTAGAACTAGGGGGTTTGCATATTTAAAAAAAGATGAGGTGAATTATTTTCTATCAGAGGGCTGAGAGTCTTTGGAACCCTATCCCGGAAAAGGTAGTAGAAGCAGAATCCCTGCATATTTTTAAGACAAAGGCAGATAGATTCTTGTTAAGCAAGTGATTGAAATATCATCAGGGCTAGCAGGGAGTGTGGATTTGAGGTTACAATCAGATCAACCACGATTTGCCTGATGATCTTCTTCTGCTCTTGATGTTGTATGACTATCTGGTCAAGTTCACAATATAAGGCAATGGTTTACTCAACATTAATCAGATTTTAAAAACTTAAAAATAACTACTAACATAATTTTCCTCGTCAAAACAACAAAGGAAAATAGTTGTTTCTCCTGATCTATTACTCAAGATAATGTTGATCTTTAACAATGATTATTCACTTGATGAAATGTGATAACAGTGGCAGGGACATAGCTCAGTGTCCCTGCTGATTTCAGATATGTTTAATGAGCAGAGCCTGGAAGCCTGCTCTAAGTCAACTGTTGGAAGAATTTTGGCCACAGAACTTTGCAGCAACTAGAATACAAAGAATGTTGGCCCTGCCCTCCCAAAACCATTTTGTGCCTTCCCCCACCCCTCTTTCCTCCCAATTCCACATTTTGTACCTTTCCCCACCCCCACATCAATCAACGAGTGCCTTTGGAATTTAATGAATGGCTTGATTCACAGATCAGCGCCAAAGATTTTAATTACCTACTGGGCAGATTCAGTTATCAAGGATTTGCAGAACTGTCAAAGAATCTCCTTACCCTTGGGTTGTGAATATTAGTCAAGCTCTAATGGTAAACATTGCAGCCACCAATAACAGAGCTTAGCCAAGTCCAAGTATTATGACTGGAAACCGATGGATAATGGAATGATAACAAAATGTCTTTGTATCATTGCAGGCTCCACCTGTTCTTATGAGTCTGCAAATGGGAGTTAATAAATGACCATCAGATAACACATGAGAACAAGACTTAGTCCTCATTGGGCAGATAGCAGATGCCAGAATTTAATTATCAAAACAAAAGCAAGTGCTTGAATTCTATGTTGGGTACATGTCCCACCTTTAGAAAATGGTTATCTTTTGAAACATCATTTACAGGGAACATGAATTTCGAGAAACAAAAACTTATGCTTACCTCCTAGTGCATAAAGGAGTTCCAATGCCTGGACCATTGACTGGGCCGGTGGAGGCTGTTAACAGTACAAAGAGTATGGTATGCATGAGTTTGACTTGTGTCATGGCTATCACAACCCCATAGTTCATATATCATTCCCATACTCAAGGTCTATTATAAAAGGTAGAACAAGTTTCAACATCTGCAGACAATAAAAGTCTTTTTTTGCGTGTTGCATCTTCCTCCAATACTAATGTCCCACTGAACCACAATATGTTCCACTCTTCTCATTGTAACATCTCCTGACATGCCCCAACTGTCTCATTATAACACTTTTCTCAGTAACTTCTTGATATGCTCCACCTCTCTCACTGTAATATTGTGATATGCGCTAAACTTTCACTATAAAATTCTACAAAATGCCTGACATATTTACTCAAATATGCTCCATCTCGTTCCCTGATATATCAAAGAGCTCTTTTCAACACTCTGGTGTGTCCCATTTCTCTTTATGATATGGCCTACACCCTCACTACAGTGCATTCTGATATGTTCCACACCCTCAGTAAAACATTCTAATGTATGTGCCCCACACCTTTAATTATAAGACTCAATAATTATCATTGCTGGCTGAGATTTCAGGGTCATTTTCAGCGCAATGTAATTATGCTGAAGTGGCTGTTGTGTCTCGCTTAAATAGAAAACATTTACTAGGTCAGGCAGCATCTGTGAAGATAGAAACTGAATGTAACTGAGCATTTTTCAACATTTAGCTCTTTCCTTCTCTACAGACACTACCCAGTCTGCTAAGTGTTTTCCAGCACTTTTCTGTGATGACTGACATGCTTCGCATGAAAATTATTTTATGGGTTACATAACACAGTTGTTAACGCAGAGCAATTAAAACTCCTCAGAATGCAAGATGTCAGCTAGGCATACATAACTATGCAGCCAAAGCACTTTATTCAGATGCTCCCCAGCCCTCCAGCACTGCAAGAGGTCAACACATAGTTGTGGTAAGTTGGAACTGAAGAGAAGGTTCTTCCAATGCTGAAACAATCAATCACAAGATTTCTTGTGTTTTTTATATATTTTCAATTAATGTAAGAATATGAAAAGGGAGCCAGGAGCCATGTTGGAAGGGGAGCTGTTATTCCTTCCAACATTTCCTGATTCTAAGAATCTCTGTCACAACTATTTACTATCAGTGACTAGAAATAACAAACTGCTCCTGGCCTAGTTTTGTGAGCTGTGAGAAATTCCTATCAAAATACTTAATCGACAAGCTTCACATTTCACTTCTGCAGGCTTCATGCACTGGACTACATTCACTTGATAATAAATAGACATTAGCTAAACATGCAGTAATTACTTACAGACAGAAAATGGAATCTCAGCACATTGTCAATGCCCAGTGCTTTTAGCTGGAGTACGACTGGAGCAAGGTTGCTGCGCTGCATCTCTGGCACTGTGGATTCAGGCAACTTCTCAAAAGTTTCCTCTGAAGTAGCACAGGGAGAGAATGAAAGCTCAAGTAACCTTCAGAAGCCTGCACACCAACCTGCCCAAATTGCACAGTAAAACCTCAAAAAGCTAAATTAGAATTTTACATTTCTAGTCTACAGCCAACTCCGTAACAAGGGGGTGCTGTTTCACATATTCTGATCCTCAATGCTTGTTTCAGATATAGAGTAATTAAACTGGGATATGACAAAGTAAGCCACCAATTTCAACAGCTTAATATACTTTCCATAAATCTAGGTGCAATTAAGTGATAGTTAACTCTGCATTTGAATGGTTGCACACAAAAATCATTTTTCCAGATAAATTAGATTGACAATCTTTATTTTGCCGCGGGGTTCCTTTCACGCTTTAGGTTGGCATAGTGTCAGTACATGAACTCATTCGGCATTCATTGATATTTCTTCACATATTGACATGGGTGGTACCAGTTTAAAATAAATAGATTTTGTTGAAAAAGCAACAGAAAAAAATATAGAACAAAGAACACAGAACAATACAGCACAGAACAGGCCCTTCGGCCCTCGACGTTGTGCCAAGCTGTGAACTATTCTAAGCTCATTCCCCTAAAAAATCCCATCATCATCTATGTGCTTTTCTAAGGATTGTTTAAATATCCTTAAATGTGGCTGAGTTAACTACATTGGCAGGTAGGGCATTCCACACCCTTACCACTCTCTGTGTAAAGAACCTGCCTCTGACATCTGTCTTAAATCTATCACCCCTCAATTTGTAGTTATGCCCCCTCGTACACGCTGACGTCATCATCCTAGGAAAAAGACCTTCACTGTCTACCCTATCTAATCCTCAGATCATCTTGTATGTCTCTATCAAATCCCCACTTAGCCTTCTTCTTTCCAATGAGAATAAAACCCAAGTCTCTCAGCCTTTCCTCATAAAGTTTCACTCCAGACCAGGCAACATCCTAGTAAATCTTCTCTGCACCTTTTCCAATGCTTCCACATCCTTCCTGAAATATGACAACCAGAACTGTACACAATATTCCAATAGTGGCCGCACTAGCGTTTTGTATAGTTGCAGCATGGCATTGCGGCTCCGGAACTCAATCCCTCTACCAATGAAACCTAACACACTGTATGCCTTTTTAACAGCACTAATCAACCTGGGTGGCAGCTTTCAGGGATCTATGCACATGGACTCCAAGATCCCTCTGCACGCCCACACTACCAAGAATCTTTCCAATGACAGTACTCTGCCTTCCTGTTATTCTTCCCAAAGCGAATCACCTCACATTTATCTGCATTGAACTCCACTTGCCACCTCTCAGCCCAATTATGCAGTTTATTCAAGTCCCCCACAACCTATAACATTCTTCCACACTGTCCGCTACTCCACTGACTTTAGTGTCATCTGCAAATTTACTAACCCATCTACCTATGCCTGCGTCTAAGTCACTTATAAAAATGACAAACAGCAGTGGTCCCAAAACAGATCCTTGTGGCACACCACTATTAACCGGACTCCAGGCTAAATATTTTCCATCAACCACTCGCTGCCTTCTTTCAGAAAGCCAGTTTCTAATCCAAACTGCTAAATCACCCTCAATCCCATGCCTCTGCATTTTCTCCAACAGCCTACTATGTAGAACCTTATCAAAGGCTTTACTGAAGCCCATGTATACCACATCAACTGCCCTTCCCTCATCTACATGCTTGGTCACCTTCTCAAAAACCTTGATGAGGTTTGTGAGACATGACCTGCCCTTGACAAAACCATGTTGACTATCTGAAATCAAATTGTTGCTTGCTAGATGATTATAAATCCTATCTCTTATAATCCGTTCCAAAGCCTTTCCTACAACAGAAGTAAGGCTCACTGGTCTATAATTACCTGGGTCATCTCTATTGCCCTTCTTGAACAAGGGCACAACATTTGCAATCCTCCAGTCCTCTGGTACTAAACCTGTAGACAACAACGACGCAAATATCAAGCCAAAGGTTCCGCTATCTCCTCCCTAGCTCCGAGAGAATCCTCGGATAAATCCCATCCGG
>NC_057729.1:48511337-48546966 GCF_004010195.1 Chiloscyllium plagiosum
ATTCCTACCCTAATCATCCTTTTATTCCTCATATGCCTATAGAAAGCTTTAGGGTTCTCCTTTATTCTATTTGCTAAAGACTGCTCGTGTCCTCTCTTTGCTCTTCTTAACTCTCTCTTTAAATCCTTCCTAGCTAATCTGTAACTCTCCATCGCCTCATCTAATCTATCTTGCCTCATCAACACATAAATCTCCTTCATCTGCTTAACAATAGATACAATTTCTGTAGTAAATCACAGTTCCATTACCTTATCATTTTCTCCCTATCTGACAGGGATATATCTATCAAGGACACGCAATATCTGTTCCTTAAACCAGCTGCACATTTCCATTGTCTGCATCCCCTGCATTTTGCTACCCCATTCTATGCATCCTAATTCCTGCCTAATCGCCTAAGGGCATGTACCTACCCTTTTCCATCGCTAAACTAAAGGTCACTCTCTCCAAAGTGCTTATCAATAACTAAATCAAACACCTGGCCTGGTTCATTACCAAGCACCAGATCCACAGTGGCCTCCCCTCTTGTCGGCCCTTCGACATACTGTGTCAGGAAACCCTCCTGTATACGTTGGACAAAAACTGATCCATCTGACGTACTAGAGTTACAGCATTTCCATCAATGTTGGGGAAGTTAGAGTCCCCCATAATGACCACTCTGTTCCTTTCACTCCTATCCAGAATCATTTTGCTAATCCTCTCATCCACCTCCCTGGAATTCTGCGGAGGCCTATAAAATACTCCAAGCAGTAAGACCTCTCCTCTCCTGTTTCTAACCTCAGCCCATACTACCTCAGTAGACAAGTCCTCGTCAAAAGTTCTTTCAGCACTGTTATACTATCCTTGACTAACAAGGCTACACCAGCCCCTCTTTTACTGCCTTGCCTGTTCTTAATGAAACATCTAAGCTCTGGAACCTGCAACATCCATTCCTCACCCTGCTCTATGCATATCTCCGAAATGGCCATAACATGGAGGTCCCAGGTACCTATCGCTGCTGCAAGCTCACCTACCTTACATCTTATAAAAATATTAATAAACCAATATTCAACAAGTCTTACCTGAAAGCAACAGCATTGAGATTCAACACAGTTAACAGTGGATGATATAAAGGTCATAGCTCTTCTACAGTAGATGCTCCCTGGCTGGGAACAAGCCATTTTTCTTTTGGATTCAGTCCACAAGCAAGAATTACAGTGAAAGAAATACTTTTCATGTCTTCTTTGTTCTTTCATCTTTCAAACTGACGCTAAAAATATTACTCTCAGCCTTGGGAGGCAGTAGGGTTATTACAATTTGTTTCCCTAGGCCAGGGAGAAATCATTCCATGTTTTAATCCCCTCATCACTATCCAATGATCCTTTCCTATAAAGGAAGATGAGTGAGAGTATGTGGGTGCATAAAAAATAGATACTTGAATAACAAGTATTAAAAATTTCATGTCAAGAAATAGATGGGTGCATTCACTGTTCAATGTAGTGCAGAAAAAGCAGAGCAGGTCAGGCAGCATCCGAGGAGCAGGAGAATCGACGTTTCGGGCTAAAGCCCTTTATCAGGAATGAGGCTTGTGAGCTGAGGGGGTGGGGCGAGGGGAAGGTAGCTGAGAGAACGATAGATAGATGGAGGCGGGGGTAATGGTGACAGGTCGGAGAGGAGAGTGGAGCAGATAGGTGGGAAGGAAGGTGGACAGGTCATGAATTGCAACAAACTTTCGCTCATGTTCCTTTTGGGTTTGGGACCAGGGACATGTCAGAAGTTTGTGCCGAGGGGGGGGATTTGGGCGGGGGGGGGGGGGGGGGGGAGAAATGAGGAAACTGGTGAAATCCACATTAATGCTGTGTAGGTGGAGGGTCCCGAGGTGGAAGATGAGGCATTCCTCCTCCTGGCATCAGGTGGTTAGGGCGATGGCCGAGGCCCAGGACTTGCATGTCCTTGGCGGAGTGGGAGAGGGACTGGAAGTGTTCAGCCACGGGGCGGTGGGGGTTGGTTGTGCGAGTGTCCTGGAGATGTTCTCTGAAGCATTGTGCAAGGAGATGTTCTGTCTCCCCAATGTAGAGGAGACCACATTGGGAGTAACGGCTACAGTAATTAACTGATGTGTGGTCAGTCCATGGAGGAGGTCAAGATTAGAGTGGTGCTGGAAAATCACAGCAGGTCAGGCAGCATCTGCGGAGCAGGAAAATTAATGTTTCGGACAAAAGCCCTTCATCAGGCCCTTCCTGAAGGGCTTTTGCCCAAAACATCAATTTTCCTGCACCTTGGATTCTGCCTGACTGGCTGTACTTTTCCAGCACCACTCTAATTTTGACTTTAATGTCCAGCATTTGCAGTACCCATTTCTGCTTCATGGAGGAGGTCACTCAGCACATCTGGTGCTCTTGTCAATCATCTCAAATCTGACTGTTGACTCTTCTGTCAGTGGAAGCAGTGTCTCTTTACGTACTCTATCCTAGCATTTGGAGCACCTCCATCATTTCTCTACTACTATGATCTCTGGCACACTATTGGTACCGTAACTGGGCTTAGTAACCCAATGGAGGGAAAGTAAATCAGCAAGCAGTTTTCCTCCACTTATTGCCCAGTGGCATCTGGAAAGTGGAGGCTAAACTGTGATCCACCTCTTGTTGAGTAGCCTGCCAACTATCACTTTCTAGGCTTGCATTTGAAGGACAGAAACCCAGTTAAGGTACTGGGTGCCCTCAGTGCCTGTGCCACTGCAACCTAACAAGAGTCATTATTCTGACAAGGAAGAGTGAATGTTGAGAAAGGAAGAAAAATAGATATGCAAACATTATTGCTGTCTTTATGGAACATCCTCAGAGATCTCCTGCTACTGAAGAACAATCCATCAGTTTGGCATCAGGAGTCAGAGCTGCTGATGCTGTCTAGGTTTGTTAATTACAATTATCCAGCATGGTGAAATCTTGTGGATTGGCTAGGTTTTCAATTCATACTCAAGTTATGAGCTTGGCTTTCACTTAAGGAATTTTCTTAAAATGTGAAGTATGGTCAGAATAAAGATTTAAAATATCTTCTTTTGCTATCTCATTCATGATCATCACATTTAAACTGCCATAGAGGTTACCACAGGAATTAAAGTAAATAGTTTACAATTCAGAATTAAGCACCCATTCACTATGAACCTCCACAATCCTTCCAACTGTAGGGTAAATCCATGCTGAGATACAATACCACAGGTGCCAGCTCTTACCCATTTTCAATATCAAATTTGAGCCACAAGCGAAAATAGCAAATATCAGTGGGATATCTTACCATGGATGAGCTGAAAATGTGTTGCTCGAAAAGCGCAGCAGGTCAGGCAGCATCCAGGGAACAGGAGAATCGACGTTTCGGGCATAAGCCCTTCTTCAGGAATGAATTCCTGAAGAAGGGCTTATGCCCGAAACGTCGATTCTCCTGTTCCCTGGATGCTGCCTGACCTGCTGCGCTTTTCCAGCAACACATTTTCAGCTCTGATCTCCAGCATCTGCAGACCTCACTTTCTCCTCATTATCTTACCATGGAGGCAGTACAGTAAAGCCAGATATGATTCTCACTCATTGCACATCTACAATCACCTACCCACCAATAGGACCATTTGCTTCTCTCCAGAATATCAACCAACTTCTCTCCATTCATCTCATTTGGGGCTGAAACCCTCACCGTGCTTTTAATACTGTCAGACACAATGATTCCAATTCTCCCAGCTCCTCTAGTAGCTCTAAGAGCTCTACGTCCCTCAGATTTTGGCCTTCTGTGTGTCACCAATTTCTTCTGTCTCATTGTTGGCAGTTGAGCTTTCAGTTTTCCAGACTCCACATTCCTATCATCCTCTCCCATTTTAACAAGTTTCCTGAAACCCAGCTTTTTGATCAAGAATTGGTCGTATGTTCTATCATCTCTTTATGAGCCTCAATGTCAAATTCTATCTGATAATTGTCCAGTAAAGCATCTTAGAAGGCAAAATACAATGCTACCTTCATTGCTCCTGGCCTGAGAGGCCCAGTTTCACAGATGAGCCTCAGAATTGCTTGAAACGAGCATTACCTACAGATATTCTCTCACCTGTGCATAGCCTGAAGCACTTTCCTGAGCGATTTCGCCCCGCTCGTCCTGCTCGCTGAGCTGCAGATGCCTGGGAGACTGGAGTTACCACGAGAGATTCAATACCTGTTCTGGGATTGTAGGCTCTCAGCTTCACAAAGCCACAGTCAATGACAAAAACAATACCATTAATAGTGATTGAGGTTTCTGCAATGTTTGTGGCCACCACTATCTGTGGAGAAAAATGAAGCAATATACAATCAGTGCTGTACACTTATAGAGCATTAGAATAATGAAGTCATACAAGATCCTAAGGACTTTTGACAGGAAGAATGTGGAAAAGATGTTTCTTCTTAAATGAAAATCTAGAACTAGGGGATCAAAAACAGAGATGAAGCAAAAATATTCTCTCAGATGATCCTAAGTCTTTGTAACTCTCTGTGTGAAAAGGTGGTGGAAGTAGAAGTTTTAGAGGTTGATAACCAGAGAAAGCAGATTTAAGGGAATTGCCAAAAGAATCATAAAGGAGTCAAGGAGAATGTTTTTGTGCAGAAAATTACTACAGTCAGAGACGTGAAAGGTGGGGTAAAGCAGTTCAATAGTTAACTTTCAGAAAGAAGTTGGATATATCCATTAAAAAAAATTCTGAAGAAAGAGCGAGGGGAACAGGGCAATTAGATAACATTTTCCAAAGAGCCAGCACAAACATGACAGGATGAACACCTCTTTCTGCATTGTACAATTATGATTTTAAGCTGGCTTTCCTCATTGTTTCTGCTTTTAAAGATTAAAAGAGACAGCACCATATGGTGGCACAGTGAAGCACTGCATTGTAGAGTACTGTGTACTCTGAATACATGTTGAACTTTTGGGGGCTAATAATCAATTGTTTCATTAAAAAAATGCAAATTATCTTTTTCATACATTGGCTCGTTATCCATTAATTATTTCCTTCAACATTCTACTCTCTTGCTTTCCCAAGTGCCACCAATTCCTCGCTGGTGGGGTATTATTCATAAATTGTATGACTTTTAAATAATTCTGTCACCTAACTGCCTGCTAAGTGTGCAAGTTAAACCAGTGGAGTGGTGGTACAGTGCTCTTACTTCAGGATTCAAGCCCCACTTCAGGATTTGAGCACATAGTCTGACAATTTAATGCAATTCTGGGAACGCTGCATGGTCAGAGATAGACAAGCAGGAGGCTAAAAGAACACAGCAAGGCAGGCAGCATCAGGAGATGGAGAAGTCAACATTTTAAGTGTAACACTTCTTCAGGACATTTCAAGTCAGAGGTAGCAATTTTCTGAGATGTTAGAACTGAGTTCTACATACTTGTTCATGAAACAGCCCATGCACTTAGCAAAAGGAGCAGGAAAAGTTTCAAAAATTGACCTATAGTTATTCCTTAAACAACACTACAAAGGCACACTAACTTATGATACTGTTATCTTGTTGCTTTGTGGGACATTACTGTGTGCAAATTGGTCGCTGCATTTCAAAATATCACAACAGCACAGAAAACACTATTGGGTCGATGCAGAACAGTCTGCAGAATGATCTGGTCAGCACTTCTCACCTATTCTATTCCTGTAGAATTGCAGGTTTATTTCCCTCAAGTGCCATGTAATTTTCCTTTGAAATCATTTCTCATCTCCACCTCCACTACCTTCACAGGTCATGTGTTTCAGGTCATTCATACTTCCCACATTAAAAAAAATCCTTCCTCTCATTCTCTTTACATCACTTGCTCAAAACCTTAAATCTGTGTCCTCTTGTCCTTGCATCAACATCTAATAGAAAAAGCTTTCCTTTATCCACCTTACACAAACCTGTCATACCTTTCTACATCTATCAAACCTTTACTTTTTCTCTTTGATTCACTGTGTTACAACAGTAACATAGGAACTATCTGGCACTAAACCAGCTAAGGATGTTGAATATGAATGTAATTTTTCTTTTTCTAAAGGCATTGTCTCCTTTGCAGGATAAAGGCCACTGGCTATCATTCATTACCTCAGCCATTCTTCAGATATTATCCTGGTCGGAGTATATACAGATTATTTGACCAAAGTTTTACTACCAAGTTATTTTGTCGTCTCCTGATACCCACAGACTTATACAGCACCAAGGAATCCTGGCTGACACTGCATTGCTTGCTCAGAGGCCAGCAGCAAAGTGCACAACTCTCACTCTGATTGATGTCAGTCGCCTCAGGACAGATTTTGGCAAAGTAGATATATTGGAATGACTGGGAGCTGCAAGCCATTTCTAACAAGAAATCTGTATGTGCATTCTCACCTTCCTGCAGTTAGGGGACATTCTTTCAAAGACTTTCATCTGTTCGCCAGGAGGCAGCCCTGCATACATTGGAAGAACACGGAGGTGCTTTTTCATCCCGCTGCGAGAAAGAGCACGGGCCTGCTCTATCACCATGGAAACCACCATCTCCACTTCCTCCTGCAGAAAGAAAATATGACTGAGGAAGAATTTCAATGAAATTATTAGTGCTACCATGTTAAACCCTGCCACATTAAAAAAATATTTAAACCATTATAAAATAGTGGCTATTATGTTTACTCCAACTCAGTCTGCACCACCAGTTATTTCTCATTGTCTCTTTTTCTCTATTCATCAAACACTAATAACCTAACTTCTCCCTATGTTATATTTTTCAAGTGGCTATTAAAAGTCACGTTAATTCTGGTCTTGGTTCTCAGCACATTCAGAATAATCAAGGCAACAAGTGCATTAACAGTCATTTAAACAGTTGTGTAAACAATGTGTTAAAAATGGTGCACTGAGGGAATTAAAGCCTTATGGCCTTAAGAATATGCATCCATTGCCTCATATTTTACCACAGAAATGCCTATGCTAATGATCTACAAATGAAGAAAATGTGATTCAAGATAAATGAGTATACCATAGTAATGAAAAACAGAGCTTCCCCACTAAAAAACACTTTTCAGCATGATTAAAGCAGCCATTATTTGCTTTTATAAATTGCATATTAAAACTGATGTTTATATCCTTACAGATCTTCAAAATTCCTTTCAATTAGAGGAAAGAACCAATTTCATTCATTTATTTTTTCTCCCTATATATTCTTCACCTATATTGGAGTGCTGCTTAATGGGAGTCCAAGTTCATAACCTCACATGTAAAGCTTGACGTGGAGCATTCTCCAGATGCTGAATATTGTCCTGTCCTCAGATGATGTCCATAACTTCCACATGTTGTCTACTGGGAACCGGATATTCAATAAGACTTTTACACTCCTCAGTCCAAGTAGTGCTGACTATTATTCCCTATTACCTAAGTGAAATTGGCGTAGATGGCAGAGATTGAGTGCCTCAAACAAGGTTGGAGGTGGGAAAGTGCATGACCAGGATGAGGCCACAGCATTTTCGGACAACTGTCTCAACGACTACTGTCACAGGTACTTGTGTGTTGACATGAAGCAAAGCAAGTTTGGGCTTAGCCATGATGACCTCACTTTCAAACTGAACACCAAAGCTCACTGTTAAAGCCCACACATGAAGAATGGTTGTTAGTTTGAGGGAACAAAGACATGACAAAATCTATGAAACAATTCCCAAATATAGGAGAAAATGGAGGAGAAAGTCAGGCAGCAGATTGAAATGTACATTATCAGTAACTTGCGGTATTTCAGTCAAAGGTAATGTAGATTCTTTTGTAAAATTCAAATCCAAGTATTTTATTGCATCAAATCCAGGCACCGAGTAATTACACAAAACATTATTTTTATCAAAAAGGTTTGTTGATGCAATGCCTGCAATTTCTATATTATTTAGATCCACAAGATGGTTACTAAATGCTTTAACCCAAGCAAGTTAAGGAGAGAGGATCACCCAGAAGAAATATTCTTTGGATTAAAGCCATTACAGGAATGACATTACTGGAAAATATTCTGCCAGTCATGATTTTAATTCACAGAGATGCTTTCCTTTTTAAGGCAGCATTGGCTTTTGCCACTGGTTCCATTCTTTCCATCAATGGAGACCTCGAGGCAGCAAATATCACATGGTTGCCTAGCAACAAACAATACTGTCAGCAACCTTTCCCCTATCAGCCTTCGCAACTGAAAATCAATGGGCTCTGCAGACTCTGGGTTCTTTGAGCAATTGAATTTGTGATCACGCACCAGATATTGCGCCAGACTAACTACAGCATCTCACTTTTCACCTGGTGTTTACAACAGATCAGTGCAAGTTACCATTGGAAACCAGCTCCCTAATGGTTCACTGAGGTCAACTAGTAGCTAAGATATACAGAACTGAATTGACGATAGTCTTGTTAGCAATATCCATGCTACAAAGCAGTCCACTCGATTGGCACCCTATAACCATCTTAAACTTTCACTCCCTACATCAGTGTACTGCGATTGCAGTATGCACTGTCTACAGGATGTACTATAGCACCTGGTCAACATTTCTTCAACACCAAATCCAAACTTGTGATCTTCTTGATAATAGATGGATGAGCACAGCACATGCATGGGCATATCGCCACCTTCAAGTTACGAATCATCCCCATTGGAGAATTCGGTTTTGGCTCTTCATTATAATTTTGTTAAATTCCTGAAACTCCACACTTAAACTTGACTGTGGAAATTAGCAATCTCACTTGGACTGCTGTAATTCAATAACATCTTCTCAAGAGAGATTTGGTATGGACACTAAATACCATCTTTGCCTGTGATATTCATATTCTGAGAATGAATACCTGAACTTATGAGACTGGCTAGAGTTCCTGCTCTTTGTCACTGTCCAGTGTCCAAACAAAGTACCAGTAAGCAACTGAGAATAGGTTTGGATTTAGCTGCAATAACCAAAAAACTGTTCTCTCACACACAAACATCAAAAATAGTTACTTGATCAAAACTTTGAAGTGTGATCACATGACAGAGTCCAGCAATGGCATCTTTCGAAGGGATAAGGAGGCAAGGACACTGGCCAAAAACATTTCGAGGGACAGTGCAAGTTTAGAGAGTCAGTGTGCTGAGGAGGTTAGTAAACCTTTATTACAATATTGCCATTTCTGGAGAGACCACAAAACCCAGGGAACAACGTTCTTCCTCAACATCATTAACATCCATGCTCTAACCAGTTAATAAGCCAGAAAAAAAAAAGTATTTACATGGACAGAGGAAAAGAATGTACCTGGCCAGTGAGAAATGCTAGGATATCCCCATCACCCTCATTCTGGTGGATTTTCGTGACCGTGTCCACTGTAGCTTTCACATAATCAGGAACTGGACTGAGGACACAAAAGAAAAAAAAAAGTCAGTTAAGGAGAAGCTTTGTATGGAATTTGAGTATTGAATGGAAAAAAAATTAATTGTGTCTGTGATAGTCCCAATAACCTTCCCTATACCTTCCATACATCCCCATCCATGTCAAAATCCTGATTTTGGCTGTAACCTAGAAAGAAGCAGTGAGACTAAAATAGGGAATGAATTCGCAGCAGCTGGTCTGCAGTACCTCCTGCTGGTTGGTAAACAAAAATACTTGTTGGAAATTTATGTAGAATTAGAGAAACGCAGCATAATCCAAGGAAAATACATTTTTAAAGGCTAAAATGACACATTGGCATTGGGGAAAGGGAAGGAAATTGAGAATAAATGCATGAGATCCGGAAAGAACTTGCATTTATATAACAACTTTGATAATCATCGGATGTTCCGAATCGCTTCCACTTGCAAAGCTAGTGAAGCAGTTTTGCAGAGTGGTTATAGGAAACAAGTTTATGACACTTGGTGCAGAGTTGATGCACAAACAAAGATGATGCAAGTGACCAGATAACATATTTGGTGGAAAAGCTCAGCAGGTCTGTCAGCATCTGTGGAGAGAAATCAGAGTTAACATTTCAGGGTCAAGTGACCCATCCTCAGAACCGGTGGGAACAAGGAAAATGTCAGTTAATACGGAGAAGATAGGGGTCGGGGAGGGGTAGGAATAAATGATAGGTGGGAATAGAGCCCAAAGAGAGACAAGAATAGTTGGACAAACAAAGAAGTGGATAGCGATCTGGCTGGGAGGGTAAATAGCTATTAATGGGCATTGTTAGTTGCTCACAGTGGGTTATGTGGAAAATCAGACTATGTGATAATAAGACCTGTTGTGTGGCGGTGGGGGGTAAGGAGATGACAGAACTCAATTCTTAAAGTTGTTGAACTCAATATTGAGTCCAGAAGGCTGCAGGGTCTCCAAGTGGAAAATGAGGTACTTTTTGGACTCTATCCCCACCTATCATTTGCTTCTCACATCCTATCTTCTGCATATAAACCAACATTTTCTAGCTGCCATCAGTTCTGGGATGGGTCACTCGACCCCGAAATGTTAACTCTGATTTCTCTCCACACTTCCTGCAAGACATGCTGAGCTTTTCCAGCAATTTCAGTTTTTGTTTCTGAATCCACAGCTCTTTCGGTTTTTATAACATATTTGGTGGTGCTGATTGAGGAATAAAGATTGGTCAGGGTCTCAAACAGAACTTTCTTGACAAGTACGATAGCATTGTTCACCTGTCCTGAATCAGATTGGATGTTATCCAGGTCTTGCTGCACATGGGCACAGAGTGCTTCTTTATTTGAGGAATCAAGAATGCTGCTGAATCCTGTATCAGCAATCATTCTGATTTTTGACCGTATGATGGAAGGAAGGCTTTGGTGGAATAGTTGAAGATGTTTCAACCTTAGATACTATCTGAGGAACTTCTGCAGGGATGTCCTAGGACCACTCACTAGTGTCTGCTCAAAAGCAATGTCATTTTCCCCATAGAATAATCCAATTTGATCTGTAGTGGTTTGCAAAAATGAAGGATAGAGTTAGGTGGGGTTGGGTGTGGGGGGGTGGGGATTGGTGATTGGGCAGGAATGTGGCATACAGGCTCCTTTGTCTTGCCTCAGTGGCCTGGGACAAAGGCATTTAAGAACCACTGCTGTAAGAGAATGATTCAAATGGTCACGGACTCTTGTTCTTTTCCCACAGCCCTGACTATACCTTAAAGTATAAAATATGTCAACTGGAAATGTCCGTCCCTCCACAGTCAGGATGGCACATGTGTCCTTACTGGGGTCCTTGGTCTCATTCATATTGAAAAAGTTCCGAAATTTCTGCAACAAAGAATTTTTTAAAAATATAAAGACCATAGTCTTCATAAGCATGAACACCAGCGATGCAGTTTAATCCAAAGACTTCGACTATTGTTAAAATGTATAAGTCAGAGGTCAAACGTTCAACATTTGTGGGCTGGAAACAAACTGAGAAGCAAACTGAAGCTGTGAGGAACCCCCTCAAAAAGAAAGAAATGATGGAGTGGTTCACATCACTAACATCCTGTACAGTTGCTCAGAAGACTTCTCATTATTGAAGTCACGTCAACAAATTTTGATTCAATAATCCATGGGTACTACAATCAATTGCAAATGCTCACTCATTTCCCCAGCTGAAACCTGGGGAAGGTTGCTGAACAAAGAGACCTCGGACTGCAGGTTTATAGTTCCTTGAAAGCAGAGTCACAGGTAGATGGGGTAGTGAAGAAGGAAGTGTCTGGTACACTTGCCTTTATTGGTCAGTGCATTGCATTGAGTAGTTGGGGAGCTCGTGTTGCAGCTGTACATGACATTGTTTTAGGCCACTTTTGAAATATTGTGCAATTCTGGTCTCCCCTGCCATAGGAAAGAGCTTGCAAAACTTGAAAGGGTTCAGAAAAGATTTACAAAGATGTTGCAAAGGTTGGAGGGTTTGAGCCACAAGGAAAGGCTGAATAGGCTGGGGCTATTTCCCCTGGAGCATCCAAGTCTGAGGGGTGACCTTATAGAAGCTTACAAAATCATGAGGGGCATGGTTAGAGTGAATAGACAAGGTCGTTTCGCCAGGTTAGGGGTGTCCAAAACCTGAGGGCATAGGTTTAAGTTGAGAGGCGAAAGACATAAAAGGGACCTAAGGGGCAACTTTTTCACGCAGAGTGTGGTGCAGGTGTGGTAACAGCTGCCACAGAAAGTGGTGGAGTCTGGTACAATTACAATATTTAAAAGGCATCTGGATTGGTACATGAATAGGAAGGGTTTAGAGGGATATGGGTCAAGTGTTGGCAAATGGGACTAGATTAGTCTAGGATATCTGGTCAGCATGGACACGTTGGACTAAAGGGTCTGTTTCCGTGCTGTATGTCTCTATGACTATCTCTGGCACTGAATGCATGCATTTAATGTATGGGGAGGGTTTTTCCTCCTACTCATAAGAGCAGCAACCTTCCTTCACTGTCATGGAACATTGGCACATATGATTGTAAATCTTAAAGAAGGCATACCTGATAAAGCTGATAGAAAAAACGTGGTCCCAGTGGTATCAAGAGCAGCTTGTTTATCAAGTGTTGATGCTACCCTGTTTCAGAGTATTTTGCTTAATTTTCTGTGGTAATCTCAGTGGAAGGCCAAGAAGTAGGAGACAAGTGGCTTTTCACTGGAGGTTCCACTGGAATTATGAGAGACAAAGGAAACCTCTCATGATCCACAGAAATGGAATACTTTAATGTGGACATTCCTGCAGGGGACTGCTGATTGTAGTATATTACTGGAGGACAATCTATAATTGTCCCCAGTTTTACATTACAGTACACAAATGTGTTACGGTTCTTCCAATCACTGAACTTTCTACCTGAATTGTATCTATATGTGTTATTCTGGTTTAAGATTAGGCTGTGAGGTGTAATGTAAATTCACATTCAAAAAGTGTGTTGAACAAAACAAAGCACTCTAAGGCACTTCACTGGAGCACAATCAAACACAATTCGATATTTGGCCATGAGATAATAAATGAAATGATCAAACACTTAGCAACAGGGTATTTTCTCAAGGATAGAGGGAGAGGCTAACACACACGAAGGTTTAGGGAGGAAATTCTAGAACTTAGTCCAAATTAGTTGAAAGTACAGCTACTAATTGTGAAGGACAGAAAATTGTGGAAAAGTGGGAGGCTAGAATAGATCGGAGGGTTCTGGGGGTGAAGGAGTTTATCGAGATAGGGAGAGGAAAGATATGCCTACTCTGGGTTCGTACAAGTATTGTAATGCATAGGACATACCTCTGCATCTAGTGTAGCAGAGGACACAATAAGTCGAAGATCGCCTCTTTTCTTCTGAATCTGGAGAGAAAGAAAAAGGTATGTGACGACCAACACACTTTGGCAACAAAATTAATGTATTTTTTCCCCAAGATCTTTTGCACAAACTCTGTTCTGTTTTATTTTTTCCTCTCTCTTTCTCATGAATTTACTTACCCTTGTATTTGAAATCTGCCGACACTTTACTGGGAAATAAAAGAGGACTTGCATTTATATTTTGCCTTTCATGCCTTCAAGATGTCTCATAGCCCTTTTACCAGCTAATGAAGCACTTTGGAAATGTAATCACTGCTCCACTGCAGGGAACACAACAATCAATTTGCTCACAGAAAGCCCCCCACCATACAGTGATGCTGGTTACTGAGTTAATTTGGGCATCACAAAGGGCTTCTTTGAAATAATGTCGTGAGATCATTTTACAATTCCTCAATACTGTATAACACATTCTCAGTTCATCACTGAAAAATCAGTTTGGATTGTGCTTACGTCAGGAATTAAATGCACAAATGATTTGATTCAATGTCAATGGTGCTATCACTGGGTTAAGGCTCATGCCCTAGACTTCCACAGATGTCAATGTATTTTCCAAGTGATTCATTACTCAACTATGAGGTTTGATGTTAAATGTTTAATAGTCTTAGACCTCAGGGAATAACATAATCGAGATGATCCTTCTCTCATCTAAGAAACTGGCAAAATAATTCCTCTATCGATCACAGGATGGTGATCACTAGTGGGAATTGGGATTGATCTTCCAGTCTCTCATTTAGGTTTATCAATAGTAATCTGCATTTATGTAGCACCATTAACCAAATTTTATGGTGCTTCACATAAGCATAATGAGAATGAAAACGGGCACTAATCTAAAGAAGCAGATCTCAGAAGATGACCAAAAACTTAAATAAGTTGCTTACAAGGATCTTGAAAGAGAAGAAGGAGGAGGGAAAGGCATCAGGGCGCAAGGAGCCAAGACACACCTGTTAATAGATATCGAAGTTGTAAGGCAACCAAGGCCAAGGAATGGAGAATTTTGGAGGTGGAGGTTGTTTATAGGGCTAAGGACATAGAGGGCAAGGAAGTACAGGGAGTTAATCAAAAGGATGAGGTGTCTAATTGGCTCCTCATCCCCGAGTGTCCAATGTAAATGTTACAACCGAGGGGAGATCGAGGAGGGGGGATTTAATGGAGAACAGAATACCATTATTGGATAAGTAAAAAGGATGGAATACTAATTTGGAGGGGATTACAGGAATTTGACGATACACTGAAGGAATGGCAATATGTTTCCAAGTCAGGATGATAAGTGGCTTGGAGAGTAACTTGCAAGTGGTAATATTCCTATGTATGTGCTGCCCTTGTTCTTCTAGATAGTAGTGGTCCTGGGTTTGGAAAGTGTTGCCTAAGAAACTTCGGTTAATATCTGCAATGCATCTTGTAGATAGCATACACTGCTGCTACTGAGCATCAGTGGTTCGTGGATGCCATGCCAATCAAGCAGGATGTTTCTTCCTGGATGGTGTCAAGCTTAGAGTGTTGTTAGAGCTGCGCCCACCCACGAAATTCGGGAGTATTCCTTCACATTCCTGATTTGTGCTTTGTAGCTAATGGACAGGCTTTGGGGAATCAGGAGGGGAGTTACTCGCTGCAGGATTATTGGCCTCTGACCTGCTCTTTTAGATACAGTATTTATGTGGTTAGTGCTCTTTGATACTACTCGGACAAACGTGGCCATTATGTCAAGAGTAGTCACTCTCACCCCACCTCTGGAATTCAGCTCTTTTGTCCACATTTGAATCAATGCTGTAATCAGGTCAGGTGCTGAGCAGATGCTGTTTGATAGCACTGACACCTTCCATCACTTTACTGATGATCGAGAGTAGACTGAGGAGGCAGTAATCAGCTGGGTTGGATTTAATCTGCTTTTTGTGAGCAAGGCAAACCTGGGCATTTTTCCACAGTGTCAGGTAAATGCCAATGTTGTGGTTGTACTGGAACATCTTGGCTAGGGGTGTAGCAGGTTCTGGAGGACAAATCCTCATGACCATTGCTGGAATGTTGTCAGGGGCCCATAGCCTTTGCAGTATCCGGTGCCTCCAACCATTTCTTGCTATCATATGGAGTGAGTTGAATTCACTCAAGACTGAATTTTGTGATGATGGGAACCTCTGGTGGAGACTGAAATGGACCATCCACCAGCTCTTCTGGCTGAAGATTGCTGCTAATGTTCTAGCCTTACCTTTTGCTCTGAGGTGTTGTGTTCCCCAACCATAGAGGATTGGGATATTCATAGAGCCTCCTTTGCCAGTGAGTTAACTAGATGTGGCAGGACAGCAGAGCTGAGATCTAATCGTCTACAGTCTGAGATCTTATCTTCCAAGAATAAAACATGCTGTACTTTCAAATTCATCAAACATATGCAAAAGCATTACAGATTGCTGACCTTTCTTAATAAGCCAATAGCTATGTCTGTGTACAAGGTTCGCTCATGGGCTTCATCCAACAGTAGAACGCTAAAAAAAGAGAAAATTAAAGAATCCATTACGAAGTCAATCACATGAATCAATCAAACCTCTTAGTACAAGTTCACTTCCTACAAGAACAAAGGGGTGGCTATCACAACTCAAATTAGATCAATTAAAAATGCTTCAGAATGGCAATGCATATTGCAAATCAAGAAAAGAAAAAAATGAACATTTTGCAACATTCTTCCTATGTATGACAAACTATAAAAATAACACATCTGTAGAGACAGTAAACATAACAGGTGATCATTTAATGGAACATCTCAACTGCTGCCTGGAGAACAGCAAGTGTCCATATTATGTGCCAGCCAAGGAGGGATTAATATAAAACAAAAAACTGTGAATGCAGGCAATCTAAAACAAAAACAGAAATTGCTGGAGGGGTTTATATTGACCAGCAAAGTAGGGATATCCTATTTCTTCAAAATAATGCCACTAGATATTTTTTATCCAGTTGACAAAGCAGATAGCATTTAATGACTTGTCCAACACTCCTTCAATGCCGCACTGTTTCTTGTGGTCAAGTCCTGAAGTTAATAGAAATTCAACCCCACTGCTCATCCTGGATTTTCCTTCCCAATTAACAAGTAACCACATGAACACAATGTGCTCCATCTGTCAACTCTTGGTGTTCGGCGAATCACACTCCGAGTTTGATTTAAGAGGACAAGGCGGGGGTTGAGTTCGATTAATTCAGTTTTCAATCTTTAAATGAGAAGCATTTATCAGAAGACCTGGTCAGGATTGGGAAGTTTCTGGATGGGACATTGTGGAGAAAGAAACCAGACTGCCATATCACACCTATCTACAATAGTTTTCTTTATTTAGTGGCATTTATTTCCATTTCTTTTCCTCCTCGCATTTGAGTATGTCATTCTGTAAGCAAGGTCAATGGTTCAGATGAATGAAAGGTCACAGTATTGTTCAAATTAAGAATATCATCCATAGAAAATAACAATCCTAGTTTTATTGATTAATATAATTTTTACATCAGCATTAACCCGTATATTTTAAATATGCTGATGTTGGCATTAAAATATCTAGGTTACAGGTATAAAGTGGACTGGATATTTTCTCAGTTTTCTCAATGTTTCCATTTATTATTACAGAAATAATAAGACTCAAAATTGATGAACATATGGATTTTCAGAGCATGTCAGATAAGGAAATTGTTCAATAAATTACTTGAAAATAAAGTAAGGGAAGTCGCAAATATAAACTACTGAAAAGTAACTTTACACACAAGAAAGATTTGCTTAATGTAAAGGATAAAAAATATCAGGATAATCTGTAAAACAGAGCAGTAAAGTTGGGAGAGTTAGATTGTTGCAAAATGAATTTAGATAGTATAATTATTCTTATCTTATGCTTGATTCTTCTTAATCCACCTTCATGATTCAGCAAATTTATTCATTGTGTAGATGAACTCTATTGACCAGGAGAATTACAGGGTCAGTCCTCAGTTTGTCTTGAGTTCTGTGAATTAGTGGGCGGGGGGTGCTACAAATGGCTTCAATCTCTCTAGTTTATCGGAGGGAAAATAAAGGTGAAGAGGATTCTCATTTCGGACAACCATATTGCAATCATATGGTTATCTTAATGGAGGCAGCTTTAGGTTCTGAAGTGATATCCCCACCCATCAGTCAAAATGGCTTCCTGAGACCTCACTATCAAATCTCACAACATGAACAGTCGCAACTTGACTGAGGAACCAATCTCCCAGCAAGGAACCTTAGGGAGAAAGAGTGGAAGGAAGGAAATTTACAAGAAAACATACAAAGCAAGTTGATTAATTATGTTTCAATAGGCACTTCATAGTGAAGTGAGACATAATCATATAGCGTTATAGCTTAAAGGAGGGAAACTCAATAGACATCAAGCCAGACATAAGACAACTGACTTGAACTCACTCCTGTTATCCTCTGTAATACTGTCCCATTTAACGGGACATGATGTTATTGAGATTCTGATCCGTGTTCAGTTCATTTCATCAGTTGTAAAACTCTGAAGACTGTAACTGCATTGATATGTGTCAATGTTCACACTTAAGAATGAGCAGCTGTGACATAACTATATTTATCAAGTGACAAGCTTCATACCAGGGGATAATTGGTCCATAAAAGTTATAAATGATTAATGCTGCCAGCAACAAAAGCATTTCAATATACACCAAACAAATGAAACACTTTGCAGTGGGTCTCATGTTTTACCCTTTCAGTCAAAGTCATTTTCAATTACTGCCAAGCTTGTAAAATAAACCAGGATGTTGAACAAAATATATCTGGAATGCTTTTGTTTTGATTTCTATTCATAGATGTTTCAATATTCTGTTGTACTTGATGATGGAGAGTTTTGATCTAAAATATATTTAGGTCAATATAATTCTCAGTAAGGTTAATTGAATAAAAGTTTCAATAGTTACCTGTATTTCTTCAATAAAGGATCAGCCATCATTTCCCGAACAAGCATTCCATCTGTAAGAAACTAAGACACACCAGTACAGTGTTCAGTTATGTTTCATTTATGAAGTTCTCACGTGACTGCAGGTTTCTAATGAAGTGCAATGGAAGCTGGAAGAGCAGCACTTCAGCAGTTGATTCTGCAATTAGCAATTTTCTGGACTCAACATAGAGTTCAACAAATTCAGAACATAATCTCTGTCAGCACCTCATTTCGTTGCATGTTTTTGCCTTGATCTTGCTTTCCTCCCAGTTTTGCATTTCGATAGCAACTGTTGTTTATTTTTCCAATCACAACTACGGTAGACAAATCTCTCATTTCTTTGCTTGCCTATTACTACTCCCTTTGGCTCAAATCATTCAATTCTTGTCATTTAATGTCCAATCTTTATCATAGACTCTCTCTTATTACCTTTTGCCCACTCTCCACAATCTCACTAAGCTTGAAACATATTATATTTTTAACCTTCCCAGTTATGATGAAAACTCATTGAGATAAAAGATTAACTGATCATTAATGCTTCTTGAACTCCAGTATTTTCAGCATTTTTCTGTTTTTAGTTCAATGCAGAGTGTGGTGTTGACCCTTTCAAATGTAATGCGGCCATTGATAGAGTACAATGACACACCAGTAGGGTCAGGTGACTCAGGTGTCTGGTTTGTGCCTATGAACAGAATGGTGATAAGATTTTGTTCTGATCATCTGATCAGGAAAATGTCTAATCAATCAATGCCACAATAAGTGGCTCAATATAGGCTTGTCCAAATGGGCACTGGGATACTCACTTTACTGGCCAATGAATAGGGATGGAACAATTATAAAAAGGCTAATGAAAGTAATTCTATTTTGTAAAATAGAATTTACAAACATAGAACAGTACAGCACAGTATAGGCCCTTCAGCCCTCAATGTTGTGCCTCAAATTAACCTACATACCCTTCATTGTACTATCTTGCACGTACCTACACAAGAGTCGCTTAAATGTCCCTAATGTATCGGACTCTATTACCAATGCTGGCAGTGCATTCCATGCACCCACCACTTTCAGTGTAAAGAACCTCTACCTCTGACATCTCCCCTAAACCTCCTCCAATCACTTTAAAATTACGTCCCCTTGTGATAGCCATTTCCACCCTGGGAAAAAGGCTCTGGCTATCCACTCTATCTGTGTCTCTCATCATCTTGTACACTTCTATCAAGTCAACTCTCACCCTTCTTTATTCCAATGAGAAAAGCCCTAGCTCCCTGAACCTTACTTTATAAGACATGCCCTCAAGTCCAGGCAGCATCCTGGTATATCTCCGCTGCACCCCCTCTAAAGGTTCTACATCCTTCCTATAATGAGATGACCAGAACTGAACCAGACTAGAACTCCAAGTGTGGTCTAACAAGGGCTCATTAGAGCTGCAACATAACCTCGCGACTCTTAAATTCAGTTCCTCTGCTAATGAAAGCCAAAACACCACATGCCTTCTCAACAACTCTATCAACTTGGGTGGCAACTTTGAGGGATCTATGGACATGGACACGAAAATCCCTCTATTCTTCCACACTGTCAAGCATCCTGCCTTTAACCCTGTATTCTGCATTCAGATTCAACCTTTCAAAATGAATCACTTCATACTTTTCCAGGTTGAACTCCATCTGTCTCTTATCAACCCAGTTCTGCATCCTGTCAATGTCCCATTGCAACCTACAACAACCCTCCATATTATCAACCACTCCAACAACCTTTGTGCCACCAGCAAACTTACTAACCATTCCTTCCACTTCCTCGCTCAAGTAATTTTTAAAAATCAGAAAGAACCGATATCTGTGGAACACCACTGAGCACCAAGTTCCAAGCGGAATACTTTCTGTCCACTACCACCCTCTGTCTTCTATGGGTCAACCAATTCTGCATGCAGACATCCAAATTTCCCTGTATCCCTTACCTCCTTACTTTCTGAATAAGCCGACTGTTGGGAACTTTATCAAACACCTTGCTAAAATCCTTGTACACCAAATCCACTGCTCTACTTCATCAGTGTGTTGTCACAATCTCAAAGAATTGTGACCTGCCCCTCACAAAGCCATATCGACTAGCACTAATCAAGCTATGGTTTTCCAAGTTATCATAAATCCTGTCTCTCAAAATCCTCTCCAATAATTTGCCCACCACAGATGTAAGACTGATTGGTCTCTAGTTCCCAGGATTATTCCTATTCCCTTTCTTGAACAAGGAAATGACATTTGCTGTCCTCCAATCATCGAGCACTACTCCAGTGGACAGTGAGAATGCAAAGATCATTGCCAAAGACACAGCAATCTCTTCCCTCGCTACCTGTAGTAACCTAGGGTATATCCTCTCTGGCCCAGGGAATTTATCTATCCTTATGATTTTCAAAGTTTTCAGCACATCATCCTTCTTAACATCAACTTGTTTGAGTATATCAGTCTGTTCACTTTGTCCTCACAAATGTCAAGGTCCCTCTCAGTAGTGAATACCAAAGCAAAGTATTCATTAAGGACCTCCCATACCTCCTCCGACTCCAGGCACAAGTTATCTCCACTATTCCTGATTGGCCCTACCTTCACTTTGGCCATCCCCTTTTTCCTCACGCAAGTGTAGAATGCCTTAGGGTTTTCCTTAATCCTACTCGGTAAAACTTTTTCATGCCCTGTTCTAGCTTTCCTAAGTCCATTCTTCAGTTTCTGGATGTAGGTTTGCTCACTGAGCTGGAAGGTTCATTTTCAGAAGTTTTATCACCATATTAGGTAACATCTTCTGTGAGCCTCCAGACGAAGCTCTGCTGATGATTCCTGCTTTCTATTTATATGTTTGGGTTTCTTTGGGTTGGTGATGTCATTTCCTATGCTTTTTCTCAGGGGGTGGTAATTCGGGTCCAAGTCAATGTGTTTGTTGATAGAGTTCCGGTTGGAATGTCATGCTTCTAGGAATTCTCGTGCGTGTCTCTGTTTGGCTTGCCCTAGGATGGATGTGTTGTCCCAGTCAAAGTGGTGTCCTTTCTCAGCCATATATAAGGATACTAGTGAGAGTGGATCATGTCGTTTTGTGGTGAGTTGATGTTCTTCAGATCCTTCCTGGATACCTTGTAACCCTCTAGAGCCCCGTCTGATCCTTGCCTCTTCAATCTGAAGTAAGCTTCCTTCTTGCTCTTCACTCGATGTTCCACATCCCATGTCATCCACTGTTTTTTCAACCTACTATGCCTTCCTTGCCTCAGTGGGACAAACCTTTCCAGCACTATCAGCAAGTACTCCCTAAACAACCTCCATATTTCTATCGTGCATTTCCCTAAGAACATTTGTTCCCAATTTAGGCGCCCCAGTTCCTGCATAACAGCATTGTAATTCCCCTTCCCCCAGTTAATTACTTTCCCATACCATCTGCTCCTATCCCTCCCCACGGATATAGTAAAGGTCAGGGAGCTGTGATCACTATCACTGAAATGCTGTCCCACAGAGAGATCGGACACCTGACATGGTTCATTGCCAAGCACCACATCCACTGTGGCCTCCCCTCTAGTCAGCCTATTTACATATTGAGTCAGGAATCCTTCCTGGACACACCTGATGAAAACTGTCCATCCAAACTATTTGAACTAAGGAGATTCTAATCAACATTAGAGAAGTGAAAGTCATCCATGACAACACCTTCTGCACCTTTACAAAACTTGCTTTCCAATCTTCTCCATGTGTCTGTTGCTACTGAGAGTCCGACTTCCACTCACACTGACTCTGTAGATAAACCCTCCTCGACGACCTCCCTTTCTGCAGCTGTGATACCATCCCCCACCTCTTTTATTTCCTCACTGTTCTCTTTGAAACATCTAAATGCTGGAACATCTAACAACCATTCCTGCTTCTGTGATATCCAAGCCCCCATAATGGCCACAACATCATAGCTCCAAGTACTTATCCACGCTCTACATTCGTCACCTTTATTGCTGACACTTGTTGCGTTAAAATAGACACACTTCAACCCATAACACTGACTGCACCTTTGCCCTATCAACTGTCTATCCCTCCTCACAGATTCTCTGCATGCTGTATATGGCTGTTTACTCCTTACTCCATCATCTAATCTGTAGCTCCGGTTCCCACTCCCCTGCCAATCTGGTTTAAACCCTCACAAAGAGCTCTAACAAACTTCCTGCCCAGGATGTTGGTGCCCCTCCAGTTCAGGTGCAAACTGTGCTTCTTGTACAGGTCCCACCTTCCCCAGATGGTATCTCAACGATTCACATGTCTGAAGTCCTCCATCCTACACTAGCCCTGCAGCCATTTGTTCATCTGCACTCACTCTCTGTTCCTAGCCTCACTAGACCATGTCACCAGTAGCAATCCCGTTCCCACCTATTTCATTAGTACCGATATGTACCACAACTTCTGGCTGCTTTCCCTCCTCCTTAAGCAGCCTGTAGACTCAATCTGAGACAACCCTGACCCTGGTACCCGGGAGGCAACATAGCATTTGGGAGTCTCATTCGCCAATACAGAACCTCTTGTCTGTTCCTCTGACCATTGAACTTCCTATCAGTATCATTCTCCTATTCTCCCCCCTTCCTGGCCGCTGAGGCTTTTCCCTGGTAGGTCACCTCCAGCAAACCCCTCTTCTCCACCAGTAGTATCCAAAACGGTATACTTATTATTGAGGGGAACGGCTACAGGGGGTCCCTGCACTGTTGGCCTATTCCCTTTCCCTCTCCTGACAGTCACCTAGGTACTTTTATCCTGTAATTAAGATGTGACTACCTCCCTTTAACTACTCTCTATCACTCCCTCAGCTCCATTTCCCTAATGCAGTCTGTGAGGAGCTGGAGTTGGGTGCACTTCTCGCAGGCGAAGTCAGCAGTGACCCCAGCGGTGACCCTTACCTCCCACATCCTGCAAAAGTAGCATGCAACTGTCCTAGCCTCCATGCCTGCTGCTTTAAATTGCCAAGAGAGATTGAAGAAATGAAATAAAAAAGCCTTACAAGTCAAAATATTGTCACCATGATGACAAACTGCCCAGTTCCAATCCCTAATTGCCTTGAATCATATCCAGCTGTGCATGCAATTTTCACCATCGTTTTGGTATGGATGTGTACAGGTCAGCTCAGGTTTACCTCAGTAATTATCACTAGACCCCAAAGTAAAACTTAGCCTGATTAAGCATTCATCAGTTTCCAGATTTGATCAATTATTTGACTGATCAATTACAGGACCCCAACCTCTCAGAATGCGCCATCAAATACAACACAGCTTTCTTAACTGAAAATCTCATTTTTTGACAGGAAATTCAGGAAGAAATTATATGAAAAGGGTATTGTAGAATATCAGTTTATGGAGGATAGAATGCAATTATTTGCAGAAAACATATTGGGTTGAAGGCAGAAGACAGCGGGTGGTGGTAGAGGGTCTTTTTCGACTGTAGGCCTGTGACCAATGGTGTGCCAAAAGGATCAGTGCCGAGTCCACTGCTTTTCAACATTTATAGAAATGATTTGATTGTGAATATAGGAGGAATGGTTAGTAAAGTTAGCAGAAGACACCAAAATAGGTAGTGTAATGGACAGTGAAGAAGATTATCTCGGAGTACAACAAGATCTTGATTACATGGACCAATAGGTCGAGAAGTGGAAAATGGAGTATGATTTACATCAATGTGAGGTGTTGCATTTTGGTAAGGCAAACCTGGACAGGACTTATACAGTTAATGGTAGGGCCCAAGGGAGTGTTGCCGGATAGAGACCTAAGGGTGCAGGTGCAAAGTTCCTTGGAAGTGGAGTCGTAGGTAGACAGGGTAGTGAAGAAGGCATTTGGTGTGCTTGCCTTCTTCGGTCAGAACACTGGAAAAGGACATGGAAGATATAGAATGTAGGGAGATAGATGGTGACATGTTGAAAAATGTCCATATTACAGAGAAGGAAGTGCTGGATGTCTTGGAATGAATAAAAGCGGATAAATACCCAGGACCTGATCAGTTGTACCCTAGAAGTCTGTGGGAAGCTAGGGAAGTGATTGCTGGGCCTCTTACAGAGATATTTGTATTATCGATAGTCACAGGTGAGGTGTTGGAAGACTGAACGTTGGCTAACGTGGTGCCACGGTTTAAGAAAGTGGTAAGCACAAGCCAGGGAACTATAGACCAGTGAGCCTGATGTCAGTGGTGGACAAGTTGTTGGAGGGAATCCTGGGGGACAGGATGTACATGTATTTGGAAAGGCAAGGACTGATTAGGAGTAGTCAACATGGCTTTGTGCGTGGGAAATTATGTCTCACAAACTTGATTGAGTTTTTTGAAGAAGTAACAAGAGGATTGATGAGGACAGAGTGATTCATGTGATCTATATTGACTTGAGTAAGGTGTTCGACAAGGTTCCCCATGGGAGACTGGTTAGCAAGGTTAGATCTCATGGAATACATGGAGAACTAGCCATTTGGATACGGAACTGGCTCAGAGGTAGAAGACAGAGGGTGGTGGTGGAGGGTTGTTTTTCAGACTGGAGGCCTGTGACCAGTGGAGTGCCACAAGGATCAGTGCTGGGTCCACTACTTTTTGTCAATTATATAAATGATTTGGATGTGAGCATAAGAGGTATAGTTAGTAAGTTTGCAGATGACACCAAAATTGGAGGTGTAGTGGACAGCGAAGAAGGTTTCTTTAGATTACAACCGGATCTTTATCCGATGGGCCAATGGGCTGAGAAGTGGCAGATGGAGTCTAATTCAGATAAATGTGAGGTGCTGCATTTTTGAGAAAGCAAATCATAGCAGGAGTTATATACTCAATGGTAAGGTCCGAGAGAGTGTTGCTGAACAAAGAGACCTTGGAGTGCAGGTTTATACCTCCTTGAAAGTGGAGTCACAGGTAGATAGGATAGTGAAGAAGGCATTTGGTATGCTTTGCTTTATTGGTCAGAGTACTGAGTACAGGAGTTGGGAGGTCATGTTGCGGCTGTACAGGCCATTGGTTAGGCCACTGTTGGAATATTGCATGCAATTCTGGTCTCCTTCCTATCAGAAAGATGTTGTGAAACGTGAAAGGGTTCAGAAAAGATTTACAAGGATGTTGCTGGGATTGGAAGGGTGGGTTCTAGGGAGAGGCTGAATAGGCTGGGGCTGTTTTCACTTGAGTGCGAAGGCTGAGGGGCGACCTTATAGAGGTTTATAAAATCATGAGGGGCATGGATAGGATAAGTAGACAAAGTCTTTTCCCTGGGATGGGGGAGTCCAAAACTAGAGGGCATAGATTTAGGGCGAGAGGGGAAAGGTATAAAAGAGATCTAAGGGGCAACTTTTTCACGCAGAGGGTGGTACATGTATGAAATGAGCTGCCAAAGGAAGTGGTGGAGGCCAGTACAATTGCAACATTTAAAAGGCATCTGGATGGGTATGTGAATAAGAAGTGTTTGGAGGGAAAAGGGTCGGGTGCTGGCAGGTGGGACTAGATTGGCTAGGGATATCTGGTCGGCATGGACGAGTTGGACTGAAGGGTCTGTTTCTGTGCCGTACATCTCTATGACTGAGTATAGAAGTTGGGGCATTGTGTTGTGATGGACTCTGCGACATTGGTGAGGCCACTTTTAGAATACTGTGCAGAATTCTGGTCGCCCTGTTATAAAGAAGGATGTTGTTAAACTTGAAACGGTTCAGAAAAGATTTACAAAGATGTTGCCAGGATTGGAAGGGTGGGTTCTACGGAGAGGCTGAATAGACTAAGGCTGTCTTCCCTGGTGCGCTGGAGGCTGAGAGGTGACCTTATATAGGTTTATAAAATCATGAGGAGCATGGATAGGATAAATAGACAAAGTCTTTTTTTCCCCTGAGGTGGCGGAGTCCAAAACTAGAGAGCATAGATTTCAAGTGACAGGGGAAAGATTTGAAAAGGACCTGAGTGGTCAAGTTTTCACGCAGAGGGTGGTGTGCGTATGGAGCTGCCAGAAGAAGTGGTCCAAGCGTTTAATTTACAACATTTAAAAGAAATCTGGATGGGTATATGAATAGGAAGGGTTTGGAGGGATATGGGCCAAATGCTGTCAAATGGGACTAGGTCACATTGGTGTCTGATCAGCATGGCAAATTGGACCGAAGGCTGTTTCCATGCTGTATGACTCTGACTCTATATTGGCCCAGATCTTCCGGTCTCTGGATTGTAGGAGACCAGATGTACAATCCAAGATATGCCCTGGGATGCCACAAAAGTCCTAGCGTTTGACCTCTGTGGGAATTTTCCAGGAAGTTTCACTTTCCAATCGGCAATTCTTCTGCTCACCAGGAAAAGTGTCCAACTATGAGTTCCATAATTTACATTAATAAGTTACATAATCAGCGACTTCGGACATTTCCACTGTGCTAAACGGAGTAGACTACACGTTCCCTTCCTAACTCCCAGGTAACTACACAACTGAGCCCCAAAACCCTCACAATGACAGCCCCCACCCCAACACAACACCCTCACCCCGACTAATCCTTACCCAAAATGTCCAACCCAATCAGACCTGAAAAGCACCCCCCCACCATTTAATCACCCTTCCAACCCTGCCCATTAGCCCCCACCAAATTACAATGCTAACACACCAGACAACATAATCTGACAAGCACCAAGCCACTAGCCATTACACCGACTTGTCTTACCCACTCTGCTCATTCACTCATTCATCCACTTATCCATTCACCAGCATCCACGCTGGATATTTAAACTTGCCTGATGGCAGAAGGTGTCGTAAAAAGGGGGCGAATTGAGGTTTTCCCCTAACGTTCAAGCATTACGGCGAAGCTTTTCAACTGAAGGTGCCCCCTGCATTTCTGAAGAAGTCAAGTTCAAAGGGACAATTTAAAAATGGAGAATGGAGTTGGAGGAAGGAATTGGAGTGGATATGCAATGATGGGTGCCAAACCTGCAGAAGATGTGGCCTGTTAATGACCACGAAGTATAAGCCATGATAGTAAAGTGGAATATTAATTAATAAGTTATTAATTAATATGTTTATTAATAAACATAATACAAACAGACAAACATACAAGGTGAAAAATCAGTGGAAGAAAGCAAGGTGGGGAGTTGCAGGAAAGGTGTCAGTAATAGGATGAGAGCAGATAAGGTTGTAGTTTCAGCTGACAGTAATTGTTTGCACACTGCCTTGGGAATTTCATGGTTTGAGTGACATTATCCAGTTGTTCGATTCTTAGTGACGCATACCAACAACTTAACAAAACCCAGGTCTTTTTCAATATATAATTTTGGTCACATCAAACTCTAAACCTTTGCTATAAATTCTGCGTCCTACGATCTTATACTCCACAACCACCTGATGAAGGTGCACTGCGCCGAAAGCTAGTGCTTCCAAATAAACCTGTTGGTCTATAACCTGGTGTTGTGTGATTTTTAACTTTGCATACCAACAATTGTTACCGTACCTTGATTCTTGTTGCATAGAAATCAGTACAGTCATCAAAACGGATAGAGTAGCCAACTTCATGACCCAAGGCTGCGCCACGTTCCTCTGCCACTCGTCCTGCCACCTGTCAACAGAAGAAAAAACAATTTACAGAACCCAAACTAGTTTCAGAAATTACCTGCTACCAAGAGACCATTCTCTGAATTGTGGACTCAGTGTATTGTAACAGTGACTGCTTGAAGAACCTTTCCATAAGATCATAAGAGATAGGAGCAGAAATTAAGCATTTCAGCCCATCGCATCTGCTCTGTCATTCAATTATGTTTGATAAGTTTTTCAAAGCCATTGTCCCGCTTTCTCCCTGTAACCCTTGATCCCCAAGAACATATCTATCTCAATCTTAAATGTACTCAATGACCTGGCCACCACAGCCTTCTGTGGTAATGTATTCCATATATTCATCACTCTCTGGCTGAAGACAATTCTCCTTATCTCTGTTCTAAAAGTTATCTTTATTCTTATACTAATCTTTACTCTATGGCTTATCTTTATTCTTTATTCTGCAGGTTGGCACACACCATTGCATATCCACTCCAATTCTCCATTTTTAAATTGTCCCTTTGAACTTGACTTCTTCAGAAATGCAGGGGGCACCTTCAGTTGAAAAGCTTCGCCGTAATGCTTGAACGTCAGGGGAAAATACTTACCTTTGTTCTATGGCTGTGCCCTCGGGGCCTCATCTCTCCTGTCAATAAACACATTTTTCCAACATCCACTCTGTCCAGGCATTCAGCATTCTGTATATCTCAATTAGATCCCCTCTCATCCTTCTAAACTCCATCGAGTAGAAACCCAGAGTCCTCAAACGTTCCTCGTACATTAAGCTTTTCACTCCTGGGACCATTCTCGTGAGCCTCCTCTGAACACACTCAAAGGCCAGTACATTCCTGAGATATGGGACCCAGAACTGCGCACAATACTCCAAGTGCAGCACCATCCCTCCCTATGGAAGGATGTCCTGCACCAAGGCCTATCATTCAAAGTAGTCATCCAATATAACAACAATTTGCATTAATACAGTGTCTCCAACATGAAAAACCACTGAACTTTTGCAATATACAGCAGCACTACCCACAGTTACACAGCAAAGGAACCTAAATTCCCAAGCCAAGCTAAAAAATAATAAGATGAGTAATTAAATGTTTGGCTAGAGAGACAAGTTTTAAGGAAGGTGGTGTTGGCCTAGGGGTAATATCACAAGACTATTAATTCAGAGACCTAGGAAATGTTCTGGGGACCTGGGTTCAAACAGTACAATGGCAGAGATGGATTTTGAATTCAATAAAAATTTAGAATTAAGAGAGTCTAATGATAACCATGAAACTACTGTCAACTGTCAGGAAAAGCCTATCTGGTTCACTCATGTCCCTTAGGGAAGAAAACTGCCATCCATACCTGGTCTGGCCTCCACGTGTCATGTAGTCTTAGTCAGTGTTATGACGATGTGGGTGTATTGTACCTTTAAGAGAGTTAAAAGCTAGCAGAACTACCTGACACAGCACCATGTGTTCTGAATAAGGTAACAATGTAACACTCGGCCAGAAGCTAGATTAGCTGGGTTGCCTGGAGACGACAAAACAAATTCAAATTTGGCCAATCAGTTTAAATTATACCCCAAAAATACCAAACTCCAATCAAGTTTGAATTTAGTATATTGACAATCTTAAAAGCCAATGACACAATCCAATGCCTTGGGAGGTATAAGACCTGGAAAACCTGAACAGTTGGGGGAGAACTGCCAAGCCACCAGCATCTGCAGACTGCCCAGAGATTAGCTCTCTTAAAGATACCTTTATCAATCAGTGACCTATGAAACAGAAATCCCAAAGAGGAAAAGAAAACTGAGGAAGAGAAGATTCGATGTCTGGCTGGTTTTGAAAACTTGAATTTTTGGTAAATCTTAATTGGGGGGAGTTTTATCGGACTAGTATTGTAGAAGGGGAAGATAAAAGATAAGTTAGAGTAAGGAGTTGTAAATAGTTGTTAGTTAATTATTCTCTGTTATACCTTAAAGAAATAAAGTTGTTAATTTGTACTTTAAATAGATCTTGGCTTCTCGAATTTTCACAGGTTACTGCACAGGATAAATCTTTTCTGTGCTGCTGGGTTCAATTTTCCTGCTCCTCGGATAATGCCTGACCTGTTGCGCTTTTCCAGCACCACACTTTTGACTCTAATATCCAGCATCTGCAGTACTCACTTTTTTGCCTAGGAAATCACAGTGAGTCAGGAAGCATCATGGAGAGAGAGCAAGCAAGCATTTCAAGTTTAGGTGACCCTTCATCAGAGCTGATGTGAAGTGTGAAGGGGGCACCATTTATGCAATAGTGGGGGCGGGGGGATGGAATGTTGCGGAGAAAGGATGCTGATAAATTAGGTGCAGGTTAGGATATGTGTCACAGAGTTTTGGATCCACCTCAAGTTTATATAGCTAAGTCTAAACCTCAGATTTGTTACTGCTAATCATGGAATGCCAACTAGGACTGAGTGCACTAAATTCAGGAATTTTTCATGTTGTCACATCCAACACTTTTCATAGACTACAAAACAAAACATCATGTCAATGCTCATGAACTAAATTTGAAACATATAATCCAATTCATCATTCTGTTTGACCTCATTGTTATAAGGTAGTCTGTCACGGTTTTAACTAAAGAAGGTTCCCTGACTTCTTATTTACTGTCCAAAGATCTAAATTTGAACTGGTTCAGATCAAACATCATTCAAATTAATGATCTGTTTGATTAGAAATCCCATTGTGTATATATGCACATTCAATAACATTGATTTAGACCAAGCAGTAGTTAAGAACTTAGATCCTCTCAATTCATTTGCTTTAGCTACTAACTGACGCAAACAATTTATGCAATATATATAAAAGATTTTGGAAAGGGTGAATACTGAATTTAATTCATGTTTGCTGTATTGGATTGAACAATGAATATATAATGACAAAATCATGGATCAGACAAAGATTGAGATGTCACTTCAATGAATTCTACTTTAAGAGAGAGGCACAAATACTACAATACTACCGTTCTTCCTATTAACTAATACCTTCCATTCTTGAGATGATGGTATCACTGGTAATGCCAGTATTTATCTTCTATATACTTGCCATTCAGAAGTTGGTGTTGTGTTGCCTTCTTGAACCTCTGCAGATCATCTGTGTAGGTATATCCATAGTAACGATAGAGATGAAGTTCCAGGATTTCTACCCAGTGATAGTTCAATTTCTCATCACAATCTCTCTTCCTGGGTCAAACCAACAGGTGCATTTACATAGAGCTATACTGCACAGAAGTGGTCCATTTGACCGATGTGTGCCGATGCGAGCTCTTTGAAAGAGTTATCCAATGAATTCCACTCCCTTGCCCTTTCCATAAGAGCCCAGTAAATTTTCTTTTTGAATATTTATCCAATTCCCTCTTCAACATTATTACTGCCTTTCAGGCAGTGCATTCCAGATCACAACAAGTTCTTATTTGCAGTCTTCCTCAGGGTATACATCACAGTTCGGCATTATCTACAAACATTGAAATTGTATTTCCGATGCCCAATGCCAAACTGCTCATATCAATGATGAACAACAGTTAATTTACCTATTACATGGTTGGGCGACTGTTTGTTCTGACCTATAAAGCTTTAACACTTGGAGAAGTGGCATGCCCCTAATCACAAGCCTGAACAATCTCATAAGACTGTTGTCGAACTTGGAAGTCCACTGTGAGAGACCACTCCTGCACTGACAGCTTTGTAATTATCTGAGAAAAGCAAAATGCACGCTAGGTACTTACTGAAACTGCGGCCACTCTCCGGGGCTGCGTCACACCGATCACCCGGCCTTCTGCTGTCCAGCCAGCTTCCAACAGGTACTGTCAACAAATGGTTAGAGGTGGAAGAAAGAAGAGCAATCAGTCCTGTTCATTATTTCTCCTACTATACATTTGTTGACAGGGTGCTGTGGAAGACACATTAATACAGAAGCATTTCCTAATAACGCTAGTTCTTCAAACAGCTTCCTTCCCAATTTGCTCAATCATTAATGGCAACTCAATACTATTGAGCACTAAAAGGTTGAATAAATCACCCCACTTCCAATTTGATCTATGGGCTTCCTTTCAGTCTTCAAAAATGGCTGCAAAAAAGAAAAAACTTCGGAAGATGTTAGGGCAAGCAACATGGTTCAGCAGTTCCTAGATGCCCTCACCAACCCTCCAAAAAGGGTCCCACCCAGACCCACCCCTCTACCCTGCCTTTCCCATGGCTAACACACCCAACCTTACACAATCCTGAACACTATGGGTAATTTAACATGGCCAATCCATCTAACCTGCATGTCTATGGACTGTGGGAGGAAATCGAAGCACCTGATGGAAACTCACACAGACATGGGGAGAAAGTGCAAACTCCACACAGACAGTTTACCGAGGGTGGAATTGAACCAGCGTCCCTGGCATTGAGAGGCAGCAGTACTAACCACTGAGCTGCCCATGGTGAGTCAACAGTCCCAGGAACTTCTACAATTAGAATAATGCAGTAGAGAAAAAGGCCATTTTGTCTATTAGGCCCGTGGAACTTCTTTGAAAGCGCTATCAAATTATCCTACTCTTTCCCCAGTGCCCTGCAATTGTCTCCTTTTCAAGTACAGATTTAATTTCTTATCGATTTATTGTATAATATGTGTTACATACAAACACATGAACAAGGAACAGTGGGCCCTTTGAACCTGTTCTGATTTTAACCTCAACTCTGCAATTCCACAACTGTTGACTGTACAAGTACCATAATTTTCAATAAAATATCCTAAAGGCAGTGCAAATGTAGTTTTTGAGTGAGCCTGCATGATAAGATATCGAATGCCTCAGTGACAATTCGTTTTGAGAGATGGAGATATGTTTCAGATCAATGTTACCAACCTGTGGAATCTGAGTACTCTTTCCACATCCGGTTTCACCAACTATCACCACGGTCTGATAGTTTTCTACCAAATAAAGGATGTGATTCCTGTGCTAAAAAACAAGAGAGAAACTTCACTGCAAATTGCCACTCTAAGATAAAAGTCCCACCCACAAATAACTGTAAAAATGCTATCACCCTTATCAGGGTTTACAAATCGTGCTAGAAGTTCTTAGAAATTTAGTAAATTCAATGACTTGCAGTTTTCATGAGAAAAGGAGGATTAGTGGCAAGAAAGTATTAACAATACAAACTGACTAATCAGTACAAACTATAACTTCAATTTCTAAATGGTGTAAATCACAGAATCTGATCAAAACACTAGAAAATATTTAAAGTCTCAAGCAAAACAAGCTGCTTTCTCCTGGGCAGTATTAAACTACTCGAACATTCATCCAGGGAAGTGGGAATATTCCTTCACACTCCTGACTTTGGCCTGGCAGATGAAGAAAAATTTGGAGTCAGGACACAGACTACTCACCCCAAAATTCCCAGTGTTTGTAGCCGCAGTATTTATATGGCTGATCCAGTTATATTTTTGAACAATGTTGATGGCAGTTTTCTGAGATGGTAATGCTACTGAAGGTCAAGCAGAGACAGTCAGATTCTGTCACTTATGACCAAAGGCCTTGATGGTGTTCAGATCTTGCAGATACCATCTGATTCAGTATCTGAGGAGTCATGAATGGTGCTGAATACCACAAAATCAGCAGCTAATATCCCATTTGTGACCTGAAGATGGATGGGAAGATCATTGATGAAAGAACTGAAGATGTCTGGGCTGAGCACTCTGTCCTGAGGAACTTCCGCAGTGATGTCCTGGGAGATCTGATGCCAAGCAGCCCTGGTGGAACCCAAACTGAGAAATGCTGACAGCATCTGACGGTGTGATAATTGACAAGAATGGATATGTCCTGCTTTGTGAGAACAGGACATACACTGGGAATTTTCTACATTGTCAGGTAGAAACCCAGGATTGTAACTGCAGTGAAACAACCTTGCTTGGGGCTTAGTTTTTCAGGAGGACTGGTCTTCAGTACCAAAGTCGGGATGTTGAGAGAATCTTTAAAATTTTCAGTATCAAGTGTCTTCAGTTGTTTCTTGATATCATATATAGCTAATATGAATGAACACTGCCAGGAACTTCACGAGGAGGTCAATTTTCCCAGGTCACCAGCATCCAGATGTAGAACGTTAGTTATTTAATTATAGAGAACAAAGAAAATTTACAGCCCAGAAAGAGGCCCTTCAGCCCTCCAAGCCTGAGCCAATCTAAATCTACTATCTAAACCTGTCGCCCAATTCCTAAGCATCTGTATCCCTCTGCTCCCCACCTACTCATGCATCTGTCCAAATGCACCTTAAATGAATCTATTGTGCCTGCCCCTACTACCTCTGCTGGCAACACATTCCAGGCACCCGCCACCCTCTGTGTAAAGTACTTGCCACGTTTATCCACGTATATCTCACCTCTAACCTTGAAAGCGTGACCTCTTGTTATTGAATCCTTCACCCTGGGAAAAAGCTTATCTCTATCTACTTGTCTATACCCTTCATGATTCTGTAGATCTCAGTCAGGTTCCCCCCTCAATCTCCTTTTTCCTAATGACACTGTATTTGACAGAAGTCATGAATTTCATAGATTTCAGATGGAGATTAGCTGTGATACCAATATTGAACCCACCAGAAGCAAAGTGGTTGCTGCCACATCATGTACCATTGCTTTGACAGGAAGAAAATGTAAAATACAGAATGTAAAAGCATTCTCATATTCAGGCTTTCTGGTACTGCAGTACTGACAGTTGACCACAAGGGCCATCAGAAAACCAGTACAGGTATTTATTCATTGTGGCAAACAGCCTCAGTACCCATTGAAAATGGGGGGATTTCAATACAGGTTTCCCAAAGGTTTTGAAAAATAAGAGACTGTTGAACCTTTGAATGTTTCACTTTTGTATTTATATTTTAAAGTGTCAGTTTGGCGCAGTGGTAGCACTTGAAAAAAATCGTGTATTTGAGCTCCTACCCAGAAACTGAACAACTAATCTAAACTGACAGTACTGAGAGATTCAGAGATGCCAGATCAGATGTTAAGTTGAGGCCCATATTTCTGTTTCGCTGAATATAAAAGACCCAGTGATCTTTTTCAAAGAATAGGGAGTTCTTCCGATGTTCATGTCATCTGCAACATTATCTTTGCTGGCTTCCCAAGAAGTTGTGATTTCAACCATTCACTAGCAATAGCCATATAATCAGCTGCCAAGACCCAAAACTCAAGAATTCCCTCCTTATACCTCACCAATTATCTACCTTTTTTTTTCTACTCCTTAAAACCGACTTTTTGATTGAGCTTTTAGTCATTTGCCTTATATCACATTAAGTAGTTGAGTCTCAAATTTCCTGTCATAATACTCCTGTGAAGCAACTTGGCCAATCTTATAATGTTAAAAGTACGATATAAATATGTGTTCGTATGTACAATTGGAGTTGGTGTAATTGCTTTCATCCAAAATAACAGCAATCACATATGACACAGCTGAGGGTATTAAGAAAAATACCAAAGAAAATTGTATTCTCTTTGATATTTTGGATTTAGTTTTTGTTTCTGTTGGACTGAAAATGACCAACATTGACCACAATCATTTTTCCAGAAGCTTCTGAAGCCCATGTACCATGTAGGTATTCCAACTGAAGCAGACACAAAGGACACAAAGAAAAGGAGACTGGAAGCCTCCTCGCAGAGCGCTTCAGGGAATACCTCTGGGACACCCGCACCAATCAACCCCCACCGCCCCGTGGCCCAACATTTCAACTTCCCCTCCCATTCTGCCGAGGACATGCAGGTCCTGGGCCTTCTCCACCGCCGCTCCCTCACCACCCGACGCCTGGAGGAAGAACGCCTCATCTTCCGCCTTGGCACACTTCAACCCCAGGGCATCAATGTGAACTTCACCAGTTTCCTCATTTCCCCTCCCCCCACCTTACCCCAGTTCCAACCTTCCGGCTCAGCACTGTCCTCATGACCTGTCCTACCTGCCAATCTCCCTTCCCACCT
>NC_057729.1:48547212-48548369 GCF_004010195.1 Chiloscyllium plagiosum
AGGATAGATCGAGTGAATCCTTAGAAGAGTATAAAGAAAATGGGAGTATACTTAAGAGGGAAATCAGGAGGGCAAAACGGGGACATGAGATAACATTGGCAAATAGAATTAAAGAGAATCCAAAGAGTTTTTACAAATACATTAAGGACAAAAGGATAACTAGGGAGAGAATAGGGCCCCTCAAAGATCAGCAGGTCAGGCAGCATCCAGGGAACAGGAAGGGCTTATGCCCGAAACGTCGATTCTCCTGTTCCCTGGATGCTGCCTGCCCTGCTGCGCTTTTCCAGCAACACATTTTCAGGTCTGATCTCCAGCATCTGCAGACCTCACTTTCTCCCCTCAAAGATCAGCAAGGCGGCCTTTGTGTGGAGCTAGAGAAAATGAGGGAGATACTAAATGAATATTTTGCATCAATATTTACTGTGGAAAAGGATATGGAAGATATAGACTGTAGGGAAATAGATGGTGACATCTTGCAAAATGTCCAGATTATAGAGTAGGAAGTGCTGGATGTCTTGAAACGGTTAAAGGTGGATAAATCCCCAGGACCTGATCAGGTGTATCCGAGAACTCTGTGGGAAGCTAGAGAAGTGATTGCTGGTCCTCTTGCTGAGATATTTGTATCATCGATAGTCACAGGTGAGGTGCCGGAAGACTGGAGGTTGACAAACGTGGTGCAACTGTTTAAGAAGGGCGGTAAAGACAAGCCAGGGAACTATAGACCGGTGAGCCTGATCTCAGTGGTGGGCAAATCGTTGAAGGGAATCCTGAGGGACAGGATGTACATGTATTTGGAAAGGCAAGGACTGATTCGGGATAGTCAACATGCCTCTGTGCGTGGGAAATCATGTCTCACAAACTTAATAGAGTTTTTTGAAGAAGTAACAAAGAAGATTGATGAGGGCAGAGCAGTAGATGTGATATATGTGGGCTTCAGTAAGGCGTTCAACAAGGTTTCCCATGGGAGACTGATTAGCAAGGTTAGATCTCATGGAATACAGGGAGAACCAGCCACTTGGATACAGAACTGGCTCAAAGGTAGAAGACAGAGGGTAGTGGTGGAGGGTTGTTTTTCAGACTGGAGGCCTGTGACCAGTGGAGTGCCACAAGGATCAGTGCTGGGCCCTCTACATTTTGTCATTTATATAAATGATTTG
>NC_057729.1:48548895-48556368 GCF_004010195.1 Chiloscyllium plagiosum
CCTTATAGCGGTTTACAAAATTATGAGGGGCATGGATAGGATAAATAGACAAAGTCTTTTCCCTGGGGTGAGGGAGTCCAGAACTAGAGGGCATAGGTTTAGGGTGAGAGGGGAAATATATAAAAGAGACCTAAGGGTCAACTTTTTCGCGCAGAGGGTGGTACGTGTATGGAATGAGCTGCCAGAGGATGTGGTGGAGGCTGGTACAATTGCAACATTTAAGAGGCATTTGGATGGGTATATGAATAGGAAGGATTTGGAGGGATATGGGCGGGTGCTGGCAGGTGGGACTAGATTGGGTTGGGATATCTGGTTGGCATGGACGGGTTGGACCGAAGGATCAGTTTCCATGCTATACATGTCTAGGACTCTATGACAGATGGCGGTAGTAGATGGAAAGTATTCAGCCTGGAGCTTGGTGACCAGTGGTATTCCGCAGGGATCAGTTCTGGGGCTCCTGCTCTTTGTGATTTTTATAAATGACTTGGATGAGGAAGTGAAAGGGTGGGTTAGTATGTTTGCTGATGACACGAAGGTTGGTGGCTTGGTAGATAGTGTGGAAGACTGTTGGAGGTTGCAACAGAACATTGACAGGATGCATAAGTGCCAAAGGGAGTTCAACCTGGAAATGTGTGAAGTGATTCACTTTGGAAGGTCAAATTTGATGGCAGAATACAGGGTTAAAGGCACAATTATTGGCATTGTGGGGGAACAGATGGATCTTGGGGTCCATATCCATAGATCCCTCAAGGCTGCCACCCAAATTGATAGGATTGTCAAGAAGGCGTATGGTGTGTTGGCTTTCATTAGCAGGAAGATTGAGTTGAAGAGCTACGAGGTTATGCTGCAGCTTTACAGAGCCATGGTTAGATCACACTTGGAATATTGTGTACAATTCTGGTCACCTCATTACAGGAAGGATGTGGAACCTTTAGAGAGGGTATAGAAGAGATTTATCAGGTTGCTGCCTGGACTGGAAGCCATGTCTTATGAAGAAAGTTTGAGGGAGCTAGGGCTTTTATCGCTGGAGCGAAGGAGGAGGAAGAGGTGACTTGATAGAGGTGTACAAGATGATGAAAGGCATAGATAGAGTGGATAGCCAGAGACATTTTCCCAGGCAGAAATGGCTATCATGACGGGGCATAATGTTAAGGTGATTGGAGGAAGTTTAGATTAGATTACATTCTCTACAGAGTGGAAACAGGCCCTTTGGCCCAACAAGTCCACACCAACCCTCCGAAGAGTAACCCACCCAGACCCATCTCCCTCTCATTAATGCACCTAACAGTATGGGCAATTTAGAATGGCCAATCCACCTAACCTGCACATCTTTGGACTGTGGGAGGAAACTGGAGCACCCGGAGGAAACCCACACAGACACGGGGAGAATGTACAAACTCCACACAGACAGTCGCCTGAGGCAGGAATCGAACCTGGGTCCCTGGTGCTGTGAGGCAACAGTGCTAACCACTGAACCACCATGCCGCCCAGGGGAGATGTCAGAGGTAGTTCTTTACACAGAGAGTGGGGTGTGTGAAATGCACTGCCAGCAGTGGTGGTAGAGTCAGATACATTAGGGACATTTAAGCGACTCTTGGATAGGTACGTGGAAGATAGTACAATGAAGGGTATGTAGGTTAGTCTGATCTTAGAGTAGGACAAAAGCTTGACACAGCATCAAGGGCCAAAGGGCCTGTACTGTGCTGAACTGTTCTATGAAATGTTTTTGTCACATGACTGAAATCAGAGCTTGTTGAATTGCTTAAATATACAACCCTGGAATTCTAAATCTTATCTTAACATTATGAGAAGAGCAGCTCCAGGCTTTAGCAGATAAAAGGCCTTCCCTTCATCTCTCTTTCTCAAAAGCATCACAAAGCATCTCAGATACCTGCTGCCAAACTGGACTAGATTAGATTACTTTTAGATTAGATTACCTACAGTGTGGAAACAGGCCCTTCGCCCCAACAAGTCCACACCAACCCTCTGAAGAGTAACCCACCCAGATCCATTTCCCTCTGACTAATGCACCTAACCTATGGGCAATTTAACTTGGCCAATTCATCTGACCTGCACCCGGAGGAAACCGGAGCACCCAGAGGAAACCCACGCAGACACAGGAAGAATGTACAAACTCTACACAGACTGTTGCCTGAGGCTGGGATCGAACCTGGGACCCTGGTGCTGTGAGGCAACAGTGCTAACCACTGAGCCACCGTGCCGCCCTGAGTATAAGAAAGAAAATACAAAGATTGTATTGCATAATACAAAACTTCAAGTGCCATCCAAATGCATCCCAACTCCTAGGGAAAGAATTATTCTGAGATCAGCCAACTGACTCCCAATTGGAAGAAATTAACTTCCATTTCTTGGTGACCAGGTAACTGTAAAAGCATCAGTGCTCTTTTTAGCATTTTGGGTCATGATGTTTCCCCCTGTCTACAGCTGGCTCGATGCAGTTGGAACACAGAACATCGATAGTTGGCTTTTTGTCCTTTGACTCCAATTAATATAAATGAACACCAACATTGTTAATTTTTTAAAAAATAAATCAATATGTTGGCATTCCTTCCCTTTCTTTCTACCTTGCGTGCTTTCTGTGAATAAAATAGCTAAGCAATTCCTTGCAATTTTAATGTTTGTTAATAAACCTTACATTTCATTTTAATTTAAAAGGACCTTGCCTTAGGTTTATTTCAAAGTTGTATTCTGAGAAAAACTGGTTTACAGAACATGCTTTGCCTTATCTCAATAAGGGACGAGTGTAAAAACTGAAAGGATTCAACTAAATACCACCTTGCTGTCTCATGTTTGAGAGTGAAAAAACAATCATAACCTAAATTCACCCCCCTTTCCCTTTTGTCCATGACAGACAACAAAACTTTTTAGTTGGCTATGTGGAGCTGTCAGATATTTCTCATTATTACCATAATTTAAATGCTACATCCTTGTGGAAAATATGATAAAACTGAAATATTTATCATTTTTAAAAAGCCTCCACTCAAGAAAATAAAACTGAAAAAGACTTGCTTGTCCTTTATTAAGGAAAAGATAAAAACTAGCCAAAATAATTCATCTGTCAAACAAGCATAAATAATACAAAAAGACAAAGAAGTGCAGATGTTGGAGATCTGAAACAAAAATATATATTGCTGGAGAAACTCAGCAGGTGTGGCTGCATCAGTAGGGAGAAAAGAGAAACAGAAACAGCAGAAATAATTACATTCCTAGAAGTAAACTTAAGAATGGATGTCAGACATAATAAATATAAATTATTATCAATATACCTTAAAGATAGGAAGCTTTTGCCTCTGTTGTTCTATAGAGAGGGATGCATATCGATTGTAAATCACTGCAGTGTCACTTGATTCTGCAGAACTCACTCGCTCCTCAGATAAACCCACACCAGGTCCCTCGGTACCTAAACAATGGGATACAGTGAAACCCAATTTTAAAATCAGCCTTTTTATTTGAAATAAAAATGCAATCCTTCTCATTTCCCTCCTGAAGAACTCACATTCCTGCCAAAGTATGTGTTTTAACCTGCGAACTTTCTCAACAATTAGAGGAGGTATTTAACTCATTAGTTGATCACAAGATACTTTTCAGTCTTACCCATTATTCACTATGGTCATAACGTGTCACCTGTCAGAAATATGGCTTTCGCCTCCACTGTCCCAGAATTGAATGAAGATAGGATCTTACAAACCATAAGAAAAAGGAATAAAGACCATTTGGCCCCTCATACCTTTATAGTCTAAAGGCATAATCCTACAATAATAGCCAGTCCTGATCTCTTTAAGAACATCAGCCCTGGTTTAGATTCATCATTTGTATTGCTTAATCAAAAGGTAAGTTGGTTCAATTCGTTCTCCAGAAAACTGAGCACACAAATCTAGGGTGACATTCAGGGAGTGCTGCAATGTCAGTGGTGCATCTTTTAGATGAGCTTTTAAACCAAGGCTTAGTGAGAAATCTCTGTTTCCTACATAAGAATAGCGACTAGACTTGAAAAGTCTAGATTGGATATAAAAGTATTTTCAGACATTCTTGAAGGTCATCTCACAAATATAAATTCTTTCCACTGTCAACACTCATTTTTATAGCCAGACAGAAAACCAACCAAGGAAATTTCAGTTGGATTGCTAGGATTCATGTTTCAAAGTGGCTTGGAATCCAAACTCATCAAAATATTTTATTTCAATTTGTTCACAGAATGTGGGTAGCACTGGCAGAGCATTTATTGTCCATCTCTAATTTCCTTTAGGAAGGTCCTGATGAGCTGGAATCTTGAAGACAACCAAATGGCGCGTTAGGCTAATCTGTTAACAGCAAACTACAGTCCTTTGCAGTGATCTGGAGTCACATGTTAGCCAGGTGAGTTAAGGAAGGCAGAGTTCCTTCCCAAAAGGATATTAGTGAATGAGATGGAATTTTACAACAATCCACTAGTTCCATTACTGATACTATTTTTAAATTCCAGATTTATTAACTTAATTGAATTTAAATTCCCTAATTTTCATCATGATTTTTCAATTCATGTCTCCAAACTGTTAGTTTGGACTTTTGGAATACTCATCATATAATATGGCCCCTGTGCTCTCATTCCCAACATGATGATACTCCAATACATTGCTTCACTAAGCAATAGGATGGGGGCTTTTATTCATTCATGGAACGTGGGCCAGCACTTATGGCAACCTTTGAGAAGCTGCCTTCTTGAAACATTACAGCCAATTTGTATTAGGTAGACATACAATGACAGTAGGACAGGAACTCCACCTAAGATTAACCATGGGAATCACACTCTCAGTCATGTAATCATCACTGGTGGAAAAGAGAACTTGGGCATTTCCAGAAAGTCACATGGAACAAAGGAAACACAGTGAGTCCACTGCTGCTGCTCCTAGACATAAATGTTTAATTAAGGTCAGTCAGAAAAGGAAAACTCCATCCTTCATTGCAACATAGGAATCTCAGAAGAGGCCAGTTACAAACATATTGAAGTTCATTGGGTTTTTAATCATTCAACTGTTTACAAACTGCTCAGTACCTGAGGTTTCTTAACCATAAATTCCTATTAAAAAATTAAAGACAAAAAAAGTGCTGAAGAAACTCAGCAAGTCAGACAGCATCTGTGGAATAAGATACAGAATTAATGTTTCAAGTTCAATGTGCCTCTTCTTCAGCACTCCAAATGATTCTGCCAGACTTGCTGAGTTCCTTCAGCATTTTATTTTAAATTTGATATGAATAATTTCGTTATAGACCCCAGGCAAAGCAATTTGCAAACTGTTGTTTGTGATCGCACTATAAGGAAATTGCATAAAAACAAAAGTAAATTACTGCAGATGCTGGAGATCTTAAATATAAAGAGTAAATACTGGAAGCACTCAACAGCATCTTCAGAGAATTTTCGAACTTGATATATTAACTCTGTTTCCCTCTCCGCAGATGCTGCCAGACCTGCCGAGTGCCTCCGGTATTTCCTCTTTTTACTTCAGATCTCCAGCATTCGCAGTGATTTTCTTTTATTTTATGCAATTTCTTTATAATGCCATCACAAGCCCTTCAGACCAGGAAGGGGTCAGTCAGAGACTCAATCCTGCCCGAGAGGTCGGCCAGGGCAAGAATAAACATGGCAACAAAATGACATTGGGGATGGAGAGCGATCAGGAAACCCTGTCGGGTGTTTAAACGTCGAGACAAAGTTACCATAACCAATTCCCCGGGCACCTTCCTGCGATAGTCCCTTTTCCAAATTGAAATAACGTCCATTCTGCAGCAGCTGACAGCCGTCCTCTTCGTATTAAAATGTGAAAGTTTTTCTTTAATTTATGGCTCTACGGGCTACCTGCCGCTGCGCAGCAATGTCCCCCCGCCGCTGCCGCTCCGGATTTTAACTCATTCCTTTCAATATTTCATTTTTTTACCTGGTTTCCAAAACTTCGGCACTAACATGGGGGCCGCCATCTTGGTGTGAAAGGTCACCGGACGATCTGTCAATCATCATGATGTCACCCAAGCTCCCACTTTGCAGAGCTGCATTGGGTCACAGTCAGCCCAGTTAACACGACCTTGGTATTTTTTAAAAAACATAAAAATGGATAATATATATAAAGGTCGCATTGCATTTGTTGGTTTGCTTCATAGTAGACCAATTAGAAGAGGAGAAATAGAAGGTCCTGATTTATTTCATGACATTAAATGTTGGGACACTGATTCAAACAAAAGAAAACACTGAAACTGCCAAACAAATATCTGAAAGTGACTTTTGTTTTTAAATAAGAAAGGTGTGACCAGAACGTTTGAACTGGCAGAAGAATTTGAACGAGTAAGGTGGGGTGGACCAAATTGAAATATAAAATGGTCATAGAGGTAGAGTGATGATTAAGGCATTAGATGCCTTAGGTAACGATGTTAAGTCACTAGAAGTGATTGCATCGATAGTTCTGAGGAAACGGCCAACCAAACAAGTTATCTTTGTGCCAAAGCTTACAGTATTACAGCTAAAGGGTGGAATTGGAGGGAGAAAATGGAGCAAGGAAAGGCATGGCAGGAAATTGCACGGTCCCAGTTGCAGTTTAGATGGGGTTCGGATGGTATGTAAAGGATATTTTAAAAAGAAATGAAAGAAGGGAGCGATTATATTAATAATAGTTGACATTATGAATGGTGAAGCCATCCATATGTACATTAGTATCAGCCCTGGAATCATTCCAGGCAAACCAAACAGTGCATAATACTTTGGTGAATGTTATATACAGCAGTTGAATAATAATTTAAGAGGAATGTGTTGCAAATCATGAAAGCTTGTGGCAAGAGAAATACCATATCTGCACATTGATTTGGACAGAAATAACAGAATGTGTACAAAATGCATTCAAAGTAACCTTCAAAAGCACAAGCCATTCATTTAACATGGGGAGCAAGAAGCACCTGATTTAATTATGACAAGATGTTTGAAAAAGACTCCCAGATGGAAGAATGTATGTAAAAGCTCTGGAATCATTTAAGAAACAATTAGACATTTCAAGTCAGAAACACTGGAGTTCTTGGAATGATTAATTAAGATGGGACAAACAGCCCTGAATCACCATAATTATCTTATATCTTTGACAGGGTACCCTTCGTTGTTCAGTACTTCCCAGGGGCTGAAAAATTACGCCATGTTCTTCGTGACCTGCAACACATTATCAATGGAGATGAGCACCTCACCAAGACCTTCCCTACATCTCCACTACTTGCCTTTAAACAACCACCAAACCTCAAACAGATCATTGTTCATAGCAAACTGCCCGGCTCTCAGGACAACTCCATACAACCCTGTCACGGTGGACGCTGCAAAACGTGTCAGATTGTGGACATAGATACCACTATTATGCGTGGGAACACCTCCCACTTTGTACATGGCAGGTACTCATGTGACTCAGCCAACATTGTCTATCTCATACGTTGCAGGCAGGGATGCCC